>NW_020954564.1:30929563-30929687 GCF_900497805.2 Vombatus ursinus
TTCCCCTCCTGTCAAAACTATCCTCACAACTGGAATTTTTCATGCCTCCTCCCTCTCTCGTTTATTCCTCTCCTTGTTTTCAGAACCCTCATTGCCTACATATACCACAACCAATGAATCAGCC
>NW_020954564.1:30929698-30935762 GCF_900497805.2 Vombatus ursinus
AACCTCTTCCCCAATGAAAAAAATCCTAGTTGCAGATGCAACTCAAAGCTAAAATCCTAGTGTCCGTGTATGTGATCCAGTAAACTCTCCTCAAACCTCTGAACACACACTGAGCTAAGCCCCTCATTCATGCCCAGAACAAACATTAACCCCAGGCACAGATTAATTCTTGACTCTGTTTATAGACTAGAACATATGACTGGCCTCAGACTGAGCCCCAACTCCAGCCATATCTGAGCCATAATCTGAATTCTAATCCTTGTCATGTATTGAATCCTATCTCTGGTCTCCATAGGAGCATTGTTGGCCCTGGTACTGCATGGCTCCTCCAAAGCAGGACAGACGGTCAAGGAAGGTTCAGTAACAGTTGTTTCAAAGAGTTCTGGACACAGGACTGTGATGTCAGCAATCTTTCTCTAGTATCCTGGCATTGAATCCTTTGACTGATGTGGACCTAACGACCTACTAATTCCATGTTGTATAGCTCTAATAGTTTTAGCTTGTGACAGTCCCTCATGTCCTATCCTTTTGACCTATCACTGTGACTTACCTTTGTTGAAGACTTCTGGACCAATGTTCAAAATTGCCTGGCCTCTTGGTGTAGCTTGAGCCGAGGATATTACAAGCAAACTCCAAAGAAGCGCCAGGCCCCATGGCTGGAACATCTTTATTCCTATAATCAGCAGAGAATATGGAATAATCACAATGCCTCATGGAGGTGAAACAATCCTATTAGAAGGACCAGGCAAGAAGAAGAATTTTGGAAAAGGGTATGCCTGGTTTAAAAACAGGGCTTGTTGTTGGATGCAAATATATAATAAAAGCAAGGGAGATAAGGAAGGAAGGAAGGAAGGAAGGAAAACAAGCATTTATTAGGTTCCTACTACGTGCCTGGTACTGCGCTAAGTGCTTTACAAATATTATCTCATTGATTCTCACAATAATTCTGGAAGGTAGGTGCTGTAATTATCCCCATTTTGCAATTGAGGAAACTGAGGCAGAGGTCAAGTGTCTTACCCAGGATTACACAAATCGTAAATGTCTGAGGTCACATTTGAAGCTCAGGTTTCTAGCTGCCTCTAGGCATTTCATTAAATGCCTTTGTTTTGAACTAATTTTGTCATGTGGCTGACTCGTAAATTCAACCTGTAATTTGAACCTGGGGTAGCTGGAGTTTTCTGAAGGGTCTCATGTGCAAGAAGGTGTGACCCAAGTGCTACCTAAACCACAACTTGGCCTTTTAAGGGCAAGGATATGACCCTAGGCAGGATCCTTCTGTCTAAGCTGACTCTTTAAAGTGAAAGGCTCATTATGTAAGATAGTCTTCAAAGTTCCTTATAACTCAAATGTTTTATAGTTCTAAGAGCTACCCCATCCTTCCTCTCCACCAGATCCCCTTTGGACATTTTGCTGGGATTTGCAGCATGATGGGAAGCATTCATTCAATATCCATCTATTAAGTGCCTGCTGAGTGAAGAACCCCATGCTAGGTGCTGGAGGAGACAAAAATCAGCTATACCATCATCCCCACCCTTATAGAACTCACAGTCTAATATGGGAATAAGACATATACACATAAGAAACAAGATTGCAGTGCATTAGAGGAGTGTAAAATTGTGCTGTGTAAGGGTCTGCAGGGGATGGTTGTGACCAACTGCGTGAGTCAGGGAAGACTTCTTGGAGAAAGCAGCAATTGAATTGGGTGGGAGCAGAGTATAAGAAGACTGGATAACACTGTTGGTCTTTCCAAGTTTCACTGCCAACACCTCTTCCTGCCTCATCCCTCTTATTCAGTGGAACTCAAGGCCAGGAGTAAAAGAGGAATTCCTTTTTACCACATGGTTGGGGACCACTGCCTACAGGGTAAAATCTAAACTCACTAATCCAACATTTGAAGCCTTCCAAAATCTGGCTCCACCCTATTTGTCTAGCTCTGTCCCATACTTGCTACTTGCCTGCGTAACCCCACACCCCTTTCAGTCAGGCTTTTTCCCCCAATCTCCCCCTTTCCCAGTGCTAGGCTCATTCCCTCCTCCTGTGCCTTGGCTCAGGTCCACCATACCTAGGATGACGTACTCTGCTTTTAAGGCCCTGCTTAATTTCCAAGCCCTGACAGAAAGCCTGAACAACCCAGTTCAGACATCCTTTGAGCTATACACCCTTGACTCTCTGATTCTTAGTCCACACTGTCTTGTGATATCTCTCATATTATTTGACTCTTCCTTAATTACCAGAAGAGCAGGCTGGCTTTCAAAGACACAGAAGAACTAGAGGCCAAATTGCCAACATTCGCTGGATTACGGAGAAAGCAGAGTTCCAAGACAAACCTCTACTTTTGCTTCATTGACTACACAAAATCCTTTAACTGTGTGGATCACAACAAAATGTGACAAATCCACAAAGAAGTAGGAGTACCAGATCATCTTACTTGTCTCCTGAGTAACCTGTATGTGGACCAAGAAGCAACAGTTAGAACTGAACATGGAACAACTGATTGGTTTAAGATTGGAAAAGGAGTATAACAAGGCTGTATGTTGTCACCTTATTTATTTAACTTGTATACAGAGTATATCATGCAAAATGCCAGACTGGATGAATCAAAAGTTGGAATTGCTGGAAGAAATGTCAACAATCTCAGATATACAGATGATACCACTCTGATGGCAGAAAGCAAAGAGAAATTAAGAAGCCTCTTGGTAAGAGTGAAAGAAGAAAGTATAAAAGCTGTCTTGAAGCTTAACATAAAAAAAAACCGTAAGATTTTAGCAAGTGGTCCCAATCATTTCCTGGCAAATAGAGGGAGAAGAAATGGAAGCAGTGTCAGATTTTATATTCTTGGGTTCAAAGATCACTGTAGACAGCAACTGTAGCCATGAAATTAAATGACCCTTGCTCCTTGGAAGGAAAACTGGCAAATTTGGACAGATTACTAAAAAGCATTAAAAATAACACTTAGCTGACAAAGATTCATATAGTCAAAGCTATGATTCTCCCAGTAGCAATGTACAACTGTGAGAGTTAGACTATAAGGAAAGCTGAGCACTGTAGAATCGATGTTTTTGAATTGTGGTACTGGAGAGGACTTTTGTGAGTCCCTTGGACAACAAGGAAGTCAAATCAGTCAATACTTAAAGAAATAAATTTAGGCTATTCACTGGAAGGTCAAATACTAAAGCCAAAGCTTAAATACTTCGGTCACAAAATGAGAAGATGGTACTCATTGAAAAAGACCTGGTGGTTGGAAAAGATTGAAGACAAAAGGAGAAGGAGATGGCAAAGGAGGAGATGGATAGATAGTATCATGGAAACAAGGAACATGACTTTGGACAGACTTCAAGAGATAATGGAGGATAGATGAGCCTGGTATGGGATGGTTCACAGGGTCATGAAAAGTCAGACATGACTGAGCAACTGAACAGAAATAACAAAAATAGATCCCAAAGACCAGGGTTTCAGCCCTGGCCTCGATTCTCACTAACTCTGTGACCTTTGGTAACCCCTTCATCCCTTTAGACCTCAGTTTCTTTATCTGTCAAATGAGGATAATAATGCTTTGTATTACCTACCTCACAGGGCTATTGTCAGGAAAGTACTTTGTGAACCTTAAAGTACTACAGAAATGGAAGTTATAATTAACTCTACGTGTGTTTTGTCTTCCCGAATAGACTGTGGGCTTCCTGAAGCCAAGGGCTATGTCTTCTCCTACTCTTATTTCTCCCACAGTGTCTTTTCTTGGCTTCCTATCTCACAGTTTTCTCTCCTATTAGACTGTGAACTCCTTAGAGCAGGGACTATGGTTTTGCCTTTCGTTGTATTCTCATCACTTAGTAAGTTGCCTGGTAGTTGGCAGTTGGTGGTTAACAAATGTTTGTTGATTGACTGATTATAAAGGATCATTCATTTCATTGTATAGATCCATGATTTCATCTCTTTGGGTACTCCCTCTAGCAACATAGATTCCAGCCCTCCAGGCTTTTCTAGACAGGCTTAATTGATTGTCACAGATGAAAAACTCCATCTTCTGTTGGCCAAGCCCCTGGTGATGGGTTATGGGTCTAGTTGCATTGTCTAAGCTCATCCTTAGATAACACACAGTACATATCACCAGAACTAATACCTGAAGTCCTTCCAGCTGGGTAGGATGCATTTGTTCTCTACTAGTAGAGCCTTCAAGAAGTCAAGGTCACTGTCATAACACAATGGGGCATTGGAAGAGGAAACTAGTCCAAGGAAGAATTTAATCATTGTCTATCTGATTGAGACTTCCTGGCAGAGAAGTTCTGGCCCTAAAGGTTCAAAATGTTTCCACAAATTTCCTGCAGGGATCTGCTGCTGAAGGTTGCATATTTTATGAATCAGTGCCATCACTGAGAGACGTTTTGTCTTGCCATCATTGAAGAACACACCTGGTGACTCCCATCTCTACTGCCACAGGGAATTGTGCTGCAATTACCCATGAGTGGAGGAGGCCAGACCAAGGCCATGGCCAACTTGATGGAAAACAGAACTGGCAGAACTAAAGCAAAAGTTGGAAATGAAGACTAGAACCAACTAGAGAGGAAGGTGAGGGTTGACAGTGGGTTAAATTAGAGAGCATGCTGGACATGGAGTCACGGAATGTGGGTTCAAGTCCTATCTCTGACCCTTACTAGCTGCATTACCTCAGGTAAGTCAGTTTCCCCTTTTGGGACTCAGTTTCATCATCCATAAAATAGAGCTAATCCTCACACTAACTCAAAAGGTCATTATGAACAAAGTATTTCCTTAAACCTTAAACCTTAAAGTCCTTAAGTAAACCTTAAAGTCCTTTTAAAATATGAATAGTTAATATTACTTTTTTTTTAATCATTAACACATAGAAGGTAGTGGTAAAAAAAAAAAATGTTACAAGCCAGGCAACAAGGTCAGGATCCAAGAATGATGTAAAAGCCAAAGGTCATGACAGAAGTAGTCCAAGCTGACACAGCATGCCTGACAGCTTTATGTAGACTGAAGAGTTCTGGGCTGGGACTCAGAAGGACCGGGTTCTATCTTAACACACACTTTAGACAAGACATTTCACCTATGCTTGGTCCCAGAGGATAGAATAAGGAGCAGTAGATGGAGATTACAAAGAAGTAGGTTCTGGTTCGACATAAGGTAAAACTTTCTACTTATTAGATCTATCAATAAAATAGTATACATTGATTCAGAAAATAGTGAGTTACCCATCACTAGAAGGCTTTGCCAAAGGCTAAGTTTGTTGAGAAGAAATTCCTGTTTTGGTGTGGATTAGACTAGATGGCCTCTGAGATTCTGATTTTCTCTGACCCTTGGTTTCCTTAACTGTAAAATAAAGAGGCTAGCCTAGACAATCTTTAAGGTGTATGTTAGCTCTTGTAAACAAGTCAAAAAGGAGGGGACTTCCTGACAAGATGGCTGCCCGCCCAGCTTCCACAATAAAAGCCTGGAATTTTCACAGGTTGGAGTAATGATCAAGAAATCCAATCAGAAACCATAGTAAGTGACTTCTTCTATCCTAGAACTGCATAAGAGGTCAGCAAGAAGCCAAAAGGCAATAGGAATGCCCCGCATAGTGTTTTAGGGCTATTAGAGATAGCTAGACACACACACCCATGCATGAGCTAGTGAGCCTACAAGGTTCTGTGTCCTGAGGCAACAATAGAAGAGGGCTCCCCTGAGAAAGCCCCAAGATAATCAGAAAACTCTAAGGTGGGGGTCTTGGGAAGGGGGTGAGGAGTGCCGCATTGTGAGTAGTGGCCACCCTGGAGCTTCAGCACCCAGATTGGAATACTCCAGCCCCAAGGGCCTCTGAGGTCCCCAACACTCTATACTGTGATGCCAGAAAGAACCACGAAGATCCATCCCACTGAACCTCATGGGTCCAGAGCAACCTAATCCTGGGACACCACACCACCCAACATCATAGCAGGGGGAAAAGCTTAATTTTGGCACAAAGCCCCAGTTCAAGAACTAAAACTGGAGAGACAAATAAATTAGACACTGACCAGTGTCAAAAATTATTGCAAATCTGGAGATTGTCCCTAAAGAAGGAAAAATTCAC
>NW_020954564.1:30935782-30942040 GCF_900497805.2 Vombatus ursinus
TCCCTAACAACTATAAGCAGACTCAAAGGAAAAAGTTAATTTTCCACAAAGATTCTATGAATGCCTAACTAAAGCATCTTCCTTAAGCTGTCATGGGGCTATTTAGCCTTTAATGATCAGAGGCTGCTTGCTGTCTCACCTTTTGCAGCACAGATGCTTTGTGGCAGTGATGACCCCCTGACAATTATGCCACTTCCTCCCTGAAGAAAACATATGGGCATGTAATAGATGGTAAACAATAACTCTGCCCTTCACCCCCTCAAGGACACACAGCAGACAGCTATCAAACATAGGCATCTCTAGAAACATACCTAGGACATTAAGGCTGATAACTCTCTCCCTAAGGGTAATTACCTATAAAAATCAGCAGTGGTCATGCTCTAATGCTGATGATGAACTAAGGTGGGAAAATGGAAGAGTTTCAACTTTGGGTTAGGAACAGTGGGAGTATCTGAATATCTCTCCATAAGTGAAAATTGAGTTTGAGTCGAAATTGAGTTCCTCAGAACCTGTGCCCTCCTCCGTCCTAGCCTGGAGCACTGGAGTTATCTCTATCTGTCTATCACTTAATACTAAATCATAGAAATTCAGAGCCAGGAAGGGCATCAGAAACTCTCTATTTCTAACTAGTTGTAACAACCACCCATTTCCCTTTGGGGTCAATGAGAACAAGCCTAATCTCTCTCCCACATGACAGCCCTTTGAACATCTCAAAATAGCTTTCTAGTCCTTCCTGAGTCCTTTATTCTCCAGGCTAATAAATTTATTCAGTCTCCACATGGCATGAACTTGAAGACCTTTGCCACTGTGGTCACCACCTTCCTTGAGATTTTCTTTTAGTTTATCAACATCTTTTCTAAAATATAGTTTCCAGACCTGAGCATAGATGTGGTTTAATCATGGCAGAGTGTGGCTGGGCTATAACACCCTTATCCTTGAGAGTTACGCTTTCTTAAAGTTTCCCAAGTTTGGACTAGTTGATTTGTCTGGCACATCACTCCCTTGACTCAAACTGAACTTGAAGTCCACTAAAATGTCCATGTATTTTTTAAATGAACTGCTGCTAATCATATTCTCACCCTCCGTCGTACACTTGTGAAGTTGATTTTGTTGAACCCAAGTTTAAGACTTTATAATTATCTCTATTAAACTTTTTATGTTAGATTCAGCCTGAGTTCTAACCTATCAGGATTAGAGGGGGAGGAATCTGGATTCTTGTCATCCAGTGTATGACTGACCTTTACAGCTTTATGTCATCAACAAATTTGATAAAGGTGCTTTTAGATGCACATTCATTGATTAAAATGTTAAATGACAGAGGGCCAAGGACAGATCACGGGTGACTCAGTTGGAAAACTCCTTCCAAATCGACACTAAACAATTAATTCATTGGCCATTCAACCAGACCTGAATCAATTTAATTTTATTATTTATCCCACATCCTTCCACCTCATCCTTAAGAATAGAAGACTTCATCAATAAATGAAACCACAGATTACTTCTCATCCAAATAAAAAGCAACTAATTAATTCTCACTTATCCACACAGTGCTTTGCACAATAGGTACTCAATAAAGAGTAGTTGAATTAAGCTGTCTGTGAACTTTTCACAGACTGCCTTTCATCCTGCTTCTTAGCTGCCTCCTCCGGCACAATCTACAATCATTTATTATTATTATTATTAGTCATACTACTAGCTAACATTTGCAAAGGACTTTACAAATGTTATCTCAGTTGAATCTCTCAACAATCTTAAGAGGTAGGTACCATAGTTATCCCCATATGGAAACTGAGATAGATAGATAGATATTAAGTGACTTTCCCAAGTTCGCACAGCTAGTGAGCGCCTGGGACAATGTGAACTCAGGTCTGCCATCTCCCGTCCAGCGCTCTCCACACTGTACCACCTAGCTGCTTAAGCACAGGGCACAAGCAATCAAAATATTGCCCCAATAAAGGCAACAAGGGAGACAAATAGGGCATTGCCATTTCGAAACAAAATTGAATGAAACCTCTAATCAAATAGGAAAGGTGGCTTTAAAATGTATATTTGTAAGGCTTCAGACTAAATAGTAATGACGAGATTGGATGCAAACAAAAGTTTTAGTTGCTCAGGCTGATTCATCACAGCTCATCTACTTGACCTGAGGATCTCTGGGAACTAGTAAATTCCAGCCTCACCAACATGAAGAGAACTTAAGCCGCAGCAGAAGACAGCAGTAGAATCCCTTGTTCCATTCAGTAGTTGTCTCTACCTGGGAAATCTCTGTGGTATTTTACAGCAAAGCAAAATTCATTATACTGTTCACATCATTTTTACCTGCACTAGCTGGAGTTTCCAGCTCTCCACTCGTCACCTCAGTCGGGCCACCGTCTCCTGGTGGGAACATGGGGACAGTCTGTCCTTTTATCCTGACAACCTGCCGTCAGGAATGCGTGTGCTTCCCTTTGGGGCTGAGCAGCTGTAGTGTCCATTGTATTTAGAGTCCTCCAAGGTAAATATTTGTGAGACACGATGAGCTAAAACAACACCCTTAACCTGCATTAACTCACAGATCAAGTTTCCTGGGTCCCAGGGAAAGGAGGTTGGGAGGACTCCCCACCAGGCTGAGGAACCCCAGGGGGATAGAGCTCTTTTACTGGAGACTGGGCCTAAGCATGAATTCTAGAAAACATGGGCCATTGCTGCCTGAGAAAAGAATGGTCTATGGAATGTGAATCTTCTGATGCCTTGGCAAATAACAGACTATAAGGGCTTGGGAAGATCCTGGGTATCTGGAATCTAGAGATGGAAGGGGTGTTGGAGAGTTTCTCATTTTGAAAATGGGAAACTACAGCCAAGACTGATTTATGACTTTATCAAAGTCACACAGGTAGTGAGTAGCAGGATAGGGATTTGAACCCAGGTTCTCCAGCTACAAATCCAAAGCACTTTTTTAAAAAAAATTATGAACTTAATAATTGTTGACATATACAAAAATTTCAACACAGAGATTTGTGTATGAAACTGTGAACTTTTGTTATAATGAGATTTTTTTAAGCATTCATTAAATTTGACAAGTGACAAAAAGACCCTGCTTCTGTCCCCTTTTGAAACTTTAAATTTTTCTTCTGTGTATCCGATGTTCTTTCCATAACAGTTTCTTCAGAAAACAACATTTCCTAATGCCAATCAGCAGAGTTTCAGAGACATGTCCAACATATATGAAACAGAGAGATTCCTGTACCTGCCTTCTTCTAACTTATCCCCAAGAGGCCCTCTTCAGATGAGTTGTCAATAAAATGCAGTGGGGAAAGACCTGGGCCTCAGAATCAGAAGTCTTGGGTTTTGGTCTTAGCTTTTCCCTCTTGTGACCTCGATTAAGTCATCTCCTTTCAGGGTCAAAGAGAGGGTTTTTCTTCCCTTTTTCCTTTCTTTCCTTCTTTCCTTCCTTTCTTTCTTTCCTTCTTTCTTTCTTTTTCTTCCTTTCTTCCCTCCTTATCTCCCTCCTACCTTCTCTCCTTCCTTCCTTCTTTTCTTTTTTATATAATTTATTTTATCTTATTATTTTTTCCTTTTTTAATTAAATTTTATCTTATTTTCAATTCCAAATTCTCTCCCTCCCCTTACCCTTCATCCACCCATTGACAAAGCAAGAAATACAAAGCCCATTTCAAATATGAAATCAGGAAAAACAAATCTCCACATTAAACATGTCCCGTTTCCCCTCCTCCCCGAAAAAAGGAAGAAAAAGAAGGACAGAGGAAAAAAATGCTTCAATCTCTGAGTCTTTTGGTTTTTATGTGGAGAGGGACAGTATATTTCATCATGAGTGCTTTGGAGCAATGGTGGGTCATTGTGTTGATCAGAGTTACTAAATCTTTCACAGTTAATTATCTTTACAATATTGTTGTTACCATGTAAATCGTTCTCCTGGTTGTGCTCACTTCACTCTGCATCACATTAAATATTAATATTTCTATTACTATAATTTAGAGATAAAAGATATCTTAGTATTGCCTAGTCCAAGTCTTTCATTTTATAGACAAGAAAACTGAGTACTAGGGTTGTATAGTTAGTCACTCAATCAACATTTATTAAGTACCTACTGTGTCCACTACGGTAAGTGCTGTAAGTTAGAGAGTTCCTAAGATAGTAAGCTAGCTAGGCCTTGAACTCAAGTTATTTGAATCCAAATCTGGCATCCCTTTCCATCATGTTGTGCTCCACTATGTTGTGATACATAGAGGGAGGTATTCCCCAGTGTGATTACTCACTTCATTCCCAGAAGCAGCTCCAAATGACTCTGGGTTGTTTCTACAAATGAAATCCAATGTCGAAAAGATCAGTCATCACTGAGGAGATTTAAAAGGCTGAGTCTCAGCTCTGAAGGTCATTCTTTAGCGAGGTTTATTAGGATAGTATAAAGAACACTGGTTTTAGATCAATCAACCAATCAACAAACATCTATTAGTAATGTTAGATTCTAAGAATAAAAAAAATAAACTAAGTGGTTCCTAATAACAAAGAGTTTACATTTTAATAGGTGAGATAAGAATGTAAATACAGATAGAATAAATATAAAAAGAATAAATATGAAGTGGTTAAATGTCAGGTAGTTAAGGAGGGAAGTTAAGTGGCATACTGAATAGAGATCCTGGCCTGGAGTCAGGAAGACTCGTTTTCCTAAGTTCAAATCCAGCCTCAGACACATCCCAACTGTGTCTGAGAGATATGAGTAAGTCTCATAGCTTTCTATACCTCAGTTTCCCCATCTGTAAAATGAACTGGAGAAGGAAATAGCAAACCTCTTCAGTATCTTTGTCAAGAAAACCCCACAAAGGGTCACGAAGAGTCAGATATGAGTGAAAATGACTAAACAACAACAAAGCTAGGGAAAGAGGACACTAGTAGTTGAGGAGATCAAGAAGGGCTTGCTATAGAAGGCATTTTGAAAGGAGAGAAGAATATTTTGAGGCAGAGGTGAGGAGGGAGTATATTCTAGGAGGGGGCACAGCCAAAGCAAAGGCAGGGGAGTCGAGGAGTGTTGAGTGTGAGAAACAAAGAGAAGGATGGGTTAGCCAAATTGCAGGATGTGGGAGGAAGGGGGAGACCAGAAGATCTGGATTCTAATGCGTGCACACACACACATACACACACACACACACACACACAACTTTATGTAATGTATATTGAGTATATATTATATTCACAGTGTGTGTATATGTGTGTATTTACATAAAATGCCTACTTACTATGTTTGTATGTGTGTGTGTCTGTGTGTGTGTGTGCATGTGTGTGTGTGTGTGTGTGTGTGTCCCTGAGAAAGTCAAAGCATCACAGAATCAGAGATTCNATATTTACATAAAATGCCTACTTACTATATTTGTATGTGTGTGTGTCTGTGTGTGTGTGTGTGTGTGCGTGTGTGTGTGTGTGTGTGTGTGTCCCTGAGAAAGTCAAAGCATCACAGAATCAGAGATTCCCAGAGCTGGAAGGAACCTCAGAGGTAATTTACACCAGTGACATCAAATTCAAATAGAAATAGGGAGCCACTAAACCGTATGTGAGGATCCCTACTGGTTGCATGTTGACCACATATTAATATTATCTATAATCGTTTGTATTTTTATTTATTTTGTTAAATGTTTCCCCCCAATTTTTTAATCTAGTTCAGGTCTGCTCAGGAATGCTGTGGACAGCAGATGTGGGCCATGTGTTTGACATCTCTGATCTAGTCTATCTCATACATGATCAAGGATCTTCCTAAAACAATTCAGCCTGAATGTCAGTCCCTTTTATATTCTTTATATGCTTGGGCAAGAGCACAATTTTTATTGATTTGCTCACCTGTTTGTTCATTCCTTCATTTTTATCCTGGACTGTGATCTCATCATTGGAAAGAACTTCCTCTTTAGAGAGATACCTCCCATGTCGCCTATACTCTCAAGAGTATTGCTTGGGGATACTGGAAGGGTTAGTGACTGGCCCAAAGTCACAGAGTTAATATTATGTCAGAAATAGAACTTGAGTTCAGAAGTTTCTTACTGCTACCAGGCCACATTTGGAGTTGGTGTTAAGCTCTGCATGACACATTTTAGGAGGAATATGGACAAAAGGGAACTTGTCCAAACAAGAGTGACAAGCACGGTGATGTTAGGGAGTCTGTGTCACATAAGAATCAATTGAATGAACTGAGAATTTTTACCCTGGAAAAAGGAAGGAATGAAGGAAAGAAAAAAGGAGAAGAAAGAAGGGAGGGAAGGAAAGAAGGAGGGA
>NW_020954564.1:30942073-30948450 GCF_900497805.2 Vombatus ursinus
GGGAAGGAAGGAGGAAAGGAGGGAAAGATGGAAGGAAGCAGGGAAGGAAAGAAGAAAGGAAAGAGAGAGGGAGGGAAGGAAGGAGGGAGGGAGGAAAGGAGGGAGAGAAGGAAAAAGAGAAGAAAGGAATGAAAGAAGGAGGGAAGGAAAGAAGGAAAGAGGGAAGGAAGGAAGAAGAGAAGTAAGGTTGTATTAATAATCCCATTTTATAGTTGAGGAAACCAAGGCAAACAGAGGTTGAATGACTTGCCCAGAGTCACATAGCTACATGGCTAAAGTTCCTGGTTCCATCATTCCAATGAACATAGCATGTGCAAGAGCACTTTTTTTATTCATTCATTCATTCATTTACTCATTCATTCATTCATTCATTTTGGCCTAAACCCAAGGATCTGTGATTTCATCAGCATAAGGAACTTTTGTTGTAGGAACTACCTCTCAAATGGGCACCACCCAATAACTTATAGTCTAAGAGCATTGCCTGGAGACTTTAGGAGGTTTAGTGACTGACTCAAAGTCACAGAGCTTATATAGGACTTGAATCCAGTCTTTTTGACCCTCTATCCCTTATGCCATCCTGCCTCAAAGAATACAAACCCAGATATTTCTAAAGAGCCTATCCATTAGCAAGTCTTTATTGGGCACCTCCTATGGATCTAATCCTGCCATTTGTTTTTGGTGGAGGAGGTAGAAGCTTATCTTGCCCTCCAGGAATTCACATTTTAGCTGAGGAGACCTACCAGAAACAGAATAGATCCAGACAACGAGTAAATAATTTCCTTTAACTTAAATTAAGTGATAGGACTTCAGGCAATGTAGGAGTTCAATTAAATGAAATTTAATTATCATTTAAATGATGGGATAGGCAGTATTATTAGCATTGTCATTCATACATGAACAGGAAGAAGTATATTCCAAAACAACAGAATCTCAGAGCTGGAAGTACCTTTAGAACACAGAAAATCAGAGATAGGAAGGACTCTTAGAATATAGAATATTAGAGCTAGACAAGATTTTAAAACACAAAATATTTTTTTTTAAAAAGGACATCAGAACTGGGAGGGATTTTAGAATATAGAGCAGAGGATGTCAATCTGAGAGAGCTCTTGGAATAGAGTATCAGCATTGGAACAGAGCTTAGAGATTATCTACTCAACACCCTTCTTTATATAGATGTAACAAGGGCAGGTAGGTGACACAGTGAATAGAGGGCCTAGCATGGAGTCAGGAAGACCTGAGTTCAAACCTGACCTCAGACACTTATTAGCTCT
Organism: Vombatus ursinus; assembly: GCF_900497805.2. Classification (NCBI taxonomy): domain Eukaryota; kingdom Metazoa; phylum Chordata; class Mammalia; order Diprotodontia; family Vombatidae; genus Vombatus; species Vombatus ursinus. The sequence goes on from NW_020954564.1 coordinate 30,943,345, forward strand.
GTGAGTCTGGGCAAGTCATTCAACCCCGTTTGCCTCAGTTTCCTGATATGTAAAATGAACTGGAGAAGGAAGTGGCAAACCTTTCCATGATCTTTGCCAAGAAAACCAAAAATGGGATCACAGAGTTGGACACGACGAAAAACTACAACCAGGGCTTATTACAATTCAAGGCTTTGGGAAATTTTCTCTTGGGTGAGGTTTGGGACTCTGTCTCTCCTAATGGAACAGTTCATTCATTCTGTGTATTAAATGATATATTCTTATCTGTATAACCTCTGATTTTTTATTTGCCATTAACTTAGATAAATGGGGTTTTTCTGCTATTCACTATGTGCATTTTTTAATAAGGCAGTAAAGCCTTGGATTTATAGCTTGGGGCAGTCCTTCCCTGTTAAAGGACAGAAATCAGGGGTATAGCTTGAACTTAAAAATTTCCCTTTAACTAACAGTATTTAGGGGGACATATAGATATAATTCTAGCCCCATGACACCTCTCTAAGAGCAGAGTGACCAGTCTCTAGCCTCAATGTCCTTCTGGCAGGAATCAAAATCTTCCTTGAAGAAAGGAGAGTAGAAGAGACTAGAGGAATCTATTCATACCTCCCTGTTAGCCACATCTAGACAGACCCTTGTGGACCCACATAACCAACATGAGTAACAGACGTACTCTCTCTCTCTCTTTCTCACACACACACACACACACACACACACACATACACACACACACATACACACACACACTCCTTACATGAATGAAAAAGCATTTATTGAACATTTACCACATGCCAGAGACCCTGGAATGCTTCATGGCCAGCCTAAAGATGATCATACAGGGCATTCCATTGGGAATGAACCCTGAACCTGAACCCTGGTTCAGGTGGGCAGTTCATTCTGGCTCAGTGTAGTTAAACTAGTGGAAGAAGATGGATTGGGGGAAACCTCTTGACAGAGAGGTGATAGACTCAAGGTGCATAATGAGATTTATGTTTTTGGATATAGCCAATGTAGTTATTTGTTTTGCTTGACTATACATATTTATTACAAGGGTTTTGTTTTTCTATGTTTGTTTTGTTTTGTTTGATGTGTATATTTAGGGAGGAGCATGAGAAAAAAATATTTATTAATTGAAAAAAATAAATTTTTAAAACTATAGTTTGGGACAGAGAAGTAGACCTGATGGGAGAGGACTGCAAGGGGAGTGGCAGCCCCAGATCCTGGCGAGGGATGCAAGCCCCACTCCTCCTTCCTCCTTTACAGTGTCAATATGAAGGAGGTAAGGGTATGCTCCCTCTCTACAGAAGTCAACATAACCTCATAGTTTTCAGATAGCCCCGTACAATGTGTCCTAACCACATCCGGGGAGAAAGTTCCTTCACCCCTAACCAACATCAAAGGCAAAACCATGGATTAAAAGGTTGAAGGGACTTATGTGGCCTGCCTAGCCTTTCTGTTTCTGTGAGGAAGTTAACTGGAGACCACTGGAGGGAGACTGAGGACAAACAGACCTTTGTGTCCCCAAAGGACCTAAATACTGGTGATTCAGAGGCACAACCATGGCTGGCTAGCTGCTCAGCAAATTCAAGCTGTGTCATCAAGGAAGCCAGCCTTTATAGAGGTTCAGTCATGCCTATGAAACCTAATCAAATGACTGGAGGAAGTAATGGCAGGAAAATGACAAAGCAGCAAGCAACAGGAGACAGACCTTATCTGCTCTGTGCTGGGCTCCGGGGGCTTCCATAAAGAGCCATTCTGCAGGAGCAAGGAGGATGATAGGACTGGATCTTTTTCCAGGGAACAGTTGGGCTACAGGAACTGAAGAAGATTAGGGTTCTGATGTCAGAAGATAGTGGAGTGCCCATAAACGGCATAGATTCTGGGTGCCTGCCTTCCTCATGTTGATACACATTCCCAGGGGGCCATTGCTGGCATTTGCTAAGTGCTCATATTCCTTAAGTTAACTTAACTTTTGCATCAGGATGAGCTCATTGGACCTTAGGAAAAGACTGCCAACCCTGGAACAGAAAAGGCATGTAAAGAATTGCACAGCTTCTCATTCAAAGGCCTTTTACTGGCATACTTGGGCTTGGCATGTAATTGCCAGTGTTCTTTGTGCTAGGGGTTCAGCTCCAGTATTTTTCCATCTGTTTGACTATTGACTCTAAAATATTTGGACAAAGGTCATAAATGTAGNACCTTTTACTGGCATACTTGGGCTTGGCATGTAATTGCCAGTGTTCTTTGTGCTGGGGGTTCAGCTCCTGTATTTTTCCATCTGTTTGACTATTGACTCTAAAATATTTGGACAAAGGTCATAAATGTAGAGTTGAAAGAGACCTAAGTAGCCATGAAGTCTTTTGCAAATGAGGAAACTGAGGTTCAAGGATATTGAATGTCTGGAACAGGATTCAAACTCAAGTCTTCCTGACTCCTAGACCAGCAATCTACTACAGTACCTAGTTGCTTACTAGGTACTTATCCAAATCAAATCATCTGGGTTTGAATACCTACTTCACAGCTGACTCACTCTCTGGCTTGGGACAAGTCATCTTTCTTCTTTAAATTTCAATTTTTTCATCTTTAAAATGAGAATAATATGTGTAATGCCAATACCTTAGTGCTACTTTGGGAATGAGTTTTGAAAAACAAACACCATAAAGTCTTATAAATGTGAGCTATGACTATTAATGGGGCAGTTAGGTGGCATAGTGGATAAAGTACTTACTTCCTGAAGTCAGGAAAACCTTAGTTCAAATCCAGTCTCAGGCACTAGCTGTATGACCCTGAGCAAGTCACTTAACCCTGTTTGCCTCATTTATAAAATAAGCTGGAGAAGGAAATGGCAAACTACTTTAGTATCTTTGCCAAGAAAACCCCAAATGGGATCATGAAGGGTTAGACATGACTGAAATGACTGAATGACAATTATTATAAAATTGATGCATTCACCTCTCCAATGGTACTCACTCATCCAAAATAATGGCCCAGTTGGCCCAGTTTCCCCAACATGAAATGATGGGTTGACTATGATTTCTAAGGTCCTTATAATCTAGGATCACAGATAATTTGAGTTGGAAAGACCCTTAGAGGTCACCTACTCCAATTTCCAACCTTGTGTAAAAATCTCCCTTACTGCATCTCTGATAGGTCATCAATCAGCCTTTACTTGAAAACTTCAGTAATGGTGAACTTCATTTGGAAGCCCATTTTATTGTTGGATAGTTATTATTAGGAAGTTCTTCCTTATATTGAGCCAAAACCTTGTGTAGCAGGCTGACAGACTGAATGCCCCTAAACATGATATCACCCTTCATGACATTTCGTCCTAGCTCCTAGGTTCCAATGATGGGGTGATGGGATCTCAATTCCTAAAAGGGAAAGACCACATCTTTGAAAGCAACTGAGTCCCTGAATTTTCACATACATTTCAGATCATGGACTTCCACCTAAGGTAACTGGCCCACCCCAGCCCACCTAGATGACTTAATTAGCTTACTTGACAGTTCTTTCACCCCTTTCATTATTGCACCTGGCCTACCCCAGACTACTTAGCACTCCATCCAAATCCTTTCACTGTCCTTTTTGTATATAAGCAGCAGTCTCATCTCCATCAAGTGAAGATCCCCTAAGATTCTCACCCGAACGATTGACCTTACAATAAACCTTGCCACTTTGACTAGAAGAAGGTTGGAGTTCATGAATTCTTTCTAGGCAAACACCACCCTGTACCCTGACATTTCTGGGTTCCCATCACTTCCAAAACACATCACCAAGATAGCATAGGGGATGAAATGTTGTTCATATATTAAAATGTGAAGTCAACTTTTTATATTTTGGGCTCATGTTTCCATTGTGAAAAGTCAGCCTAAGGGGATCCATGCTTAAACCTTGCTTAAAATCTTTGTGTACTTGTGCTGTCACTCGGCAGAAGAGAGTATTCTGCAAATGCCCTTGCATGTGGGCACTATTTCTACCCCTATAATACTGTAGTGAGGGAGGAGCTGAGGGAGCATCTAGGGCATTAATTCCATCTTCTGATGATTATGCAATCCAGTCAACACACTTTTGCCCTTATATGGAAGTTGTTTACTCCTGTCCATAAAGCAGTAAACAGTTTTGAATCAATCTGCAAGCCTCATCCAACTGTAATCTGTCTTGGTGTGTTAAATAAAATCCTTTTTCCTTTCTTTTCCTGAGTTTGCCTTATTGACCAGGGTGGGGCCCAAATCAATATTTCTTTTAACACCGCCCCGTAGAGGTATTTCAGTCTCTGGTTTCTTCCCTTGGCACCTATGCTTGATGACAGGAGGAGGGAAGGGAAGCAGATTTTTTTTTACTAATAATTTTGAGCTAGTCTTTCAAATTTTTTCTGGTTGTCAGGAAAACATTCTACACAGTAGCAGCAACATTGTACAATGACCAACTCTGATAGACTTAGCTCTTCTTAGCAATGCAATGATCTAAGACAATTCCAAAAGACTCATGATGGAAAATGCCATCCACATCCAGAGAAAGAACTATGGAGTCTGAATGCAGATCGAGGCACACTATTTTGTCTTTTTTTTGTTTTTCGTTTTTTGTTTTTTCTTTCTCATGGTTTTTCACTTTTATTCTGATTCTTCTTTCAAAATATAACTAATGTGGAAATATGTTTAATATGATTGTACATGAATAGCCTATATCAGATTGCATGCTGTCTTGGGGAGGGGGGAGAGAGAGGAAAGGGAAAACCTTAGTACTCAAAATCTTATAAAAATGAATGTTGAAAGCTAAAAATGANTATAGCCTATATCGGATTTCATGCTGTCTTGGGGAAGGGGGAGAGAGGGGAAAGGGAAAACCTTAGTACTCAAAATCTTATAAAAATGAATGTTGAAAGCTAAAAATGAACAAATTAATTAATTAATTTTTTTCTGGTTTTATATTAACAGTTTTAAATGAAATATTACAATGATAAGTGTCATAAAAGTGATTAATTAAAATTAGCATTGTCCTTCAGAAATTCAAGTCCCTAGAGAGATGGAAAATTCAGTTTTTTGAAAAGGTAGTGTATGATCCCATAGCTTTCATATCATGGAATTAGAATGCAAAAAGAAATATTAACTCTCC
>NW_020954564.1:30948490-30949748 GCF_900497805.2 Vombatus ursinus
TCTTCAGATTCTTTACCTCCCAGGTGCAGATTTGAGTCTTATAAAGGAATAAGAGAGAGGTGGTGCACCCTTTTGGAGCAAAAAAAAACTAGAGAAGATTAAATTCCATGATGGCTCCAGGATTCAGAATAGCTACAGATTTTTGACTGATTTGGGGCTGATGTTGACTGTGGCATGGCATGGTCTCCAACTGCTCCAGAGTCCTCACACAAATTCTCTGTTCTTGGTATGGCTGAACATGTCTCCGTCGCTTTACTGTCATACATCCTCTAACAGTCTCACTAAGAAAATGTGCAAAGGTAAATGAGAAAAGGAGAGAAGAGAGAAAGAATGTGCAAAATGCAGAGGACATTCTTTATCTTGTCTTACAATACATGCTGTTGATAGAAGGACCATTTAACTCTGAGGGTCGAGAGGGACATTTCGTCCCTTGTCAGGATCTTAGAATTTGCTTTTCCAAGCTCTTAGCAAATCATTTCCTTGGCTTTGCACGAAAAGAAAGAAGAAACTCACAAGTTACATGTGCAATGTTTCTCAGGGATAAATGTCAAGTCCTGCATTTTGATTCAAAAATTCAACAGTCCAAAGACAGGATGTGGATGCTGGACAAATGTTTGCTAAATTAAATGAATTAACAATCAGGCTTTCATGGGAGCAGAAAGCTTGGGAAGGGAGTTGATTATAAACTCAACATGTGCAAATAATATGACTTGGCAGAGAAAAAGGAAATTTGATCTTAGATAGAATTAATAGGATGATACGATTTAGAACTGGTAGGACCCTTAGGAGGGCAGCTGTTTAGAGTGCTAGGCCTGGAGTCAGACCTGAACTCATCTTCCTGAGTTCAAATCTAGCCTCAGACATTTACCAGCTGTGTGACCTTGAGTAACTCACTTGACCCTGTTTACCTCAGTTTCCTCACATGTAAAATGAGTAGGAGAAGGAAATGCCTAACCACTCTGGTATCTTTGCCAAGAAAATCTCAAATGAGGCATGAAGAATTAGACACAACTAAAAAATGACTCAACAACAAAAACAAAATCCTAATATAAAACCTCATTATGTCATGGAAGGGAGACTGGGTTCTTAAAAGTGATGTCAGTTGAATACAAACCCTAAGAGGTCCTGCTAACTTGGGATAGCGCAGGCCCTGTGAACCTGTATGGCACTAGCACTCACCAGTTAAGTTCAGAAAGGCTTCACCAAACTGACCACAGTGTAATGCGTATTTTTGGCCACAGAATCTTTTAAGGAATCC
>NW_020954564.1:30949758-30964022 GCF_900497805.2 Vombatus ursinus
TTTTTTCCAATCCACCCCCCTCCATGTTATATAAAAGAATTGAGACAGAGGAAGGAATGATTAATCCAAGGTGATGTGGTAAATCAATGGCGTAACCCAAGCCTTTCACTTGGAATTAAATCATAGACCTAAGGGCTCTTTCTGTACAAAAGGGAAATGGATCCTCTGAGGAGAAAGCAGCTATTCAGGTTCCATGGAATGATGATGAGAATCCACAGGAGCCTAAAGAAGAGATATCATTCAGTAAGGGCCAGAGGCAGATAAGGGTAGTAGTACTGCGGGGTGACTCTCCCTGATGAAGAGTAGTGAAGACCTGTCTGTCACCCTGACCTTAATAGCGTGAAAGCTGTCTGTCTTTCAAGGGCATTTATCTGGGATCTGATGGAAAACTACCCATGACCTGTCAGCTCCAATGATTATTATGTACTTCTGGTATGTGGACACCAATGATAGTGCAAAGAAAGAGTTTACGAAGGATTGTGGTCTGCTAAGTTTTATGGCGTCTCAGGCAAGAAACTGAACAACTTAGGGGGTCCAGTCATGTTTTAATCACTGCTGCCAATCAAAGACAAGGGCTTGAGAAGAGGAAAGTAGATTTGAAAGAGAATAACTGGTTAATAACATTTTCAAGTTAATTTAATTAAAAAAAGTTTTAGGATCTTTTTGGGAAATCATTATATTTTATTGTACTTATCAAAATGAATGGTATTGAGAAATATTACAGATATTATGGTACTTTTAACTTCCAAACAAAGATTGCTTAACTTCAAGTTTACACTCTTCAAGTTAAAACAGAGGCAGCAGCACAATAATACCATTCATCAGTGTCATAAGCCTATCCACATCTAATGACTTTGGTCACGGCAGATCTGGTCCTTTTTGAGAGCTGACACACTCCAACTCAAATGTAGCCACACAGCACGTACTGTATTAAATAATCACTGTGCTACATTCACTTGCTGTCCCGGGCAGATTTGCAAAGTTCATCTTGCTTTTGTTGACTTTGATTTAAACTTTGTTTTCCTTGCAAAAAAGGGGGGATTTGTGTGAGTATTATATTTGAAAAATTTTGGATATTACCTTCCTTTTCCCAACCCCCCCTTCAAGGTTTTCTGAACACACTCAGAGGAGTGTTCCCCACATTTTGGAAAACTCTGACATCAAAAGTAGTTAACAAAGAAAAAATAAAAGACTCTCAGTAATTCAGAAAACTTGGATTCACAAAAATCCAAAAAAGGTGTCATGGCCTCAGATGTCTATGTATATATTTGAATTATTTGACTTCACCTTCATATTTCCATTGGGCTGGAACCAATGACCATATTTTACATAATTATACCTTAGAATAGTCAGAATTCAAATATCTGTAACCATTTCAACTACTTCCTAGGCTTGATTAGACACAGTAATCTCAACAAGGAAAGTGAATGCTGACTAGGAGACAAAATTCAACCTCATCATAGGATCTATGACTGAAGGACTTCAGAAGGGTATAGCTTTCTCAATAGGAACAGAATAGATGTTTTAAAGTAGTAGGTGAGGAAGCAATATTATATGTTATATGTTAAAATATCTTCATGTGAAAAAAAAACTAGAAAAAGAGGGAAGGTCAATGAAGGAGGAAGTATAAGGCAGAAGGGTCTCTCACCTCAGAACCCCATCAGCTTCAGGGGTTGCAGAGGGAGTCTACTAAGACAGAGGGCCTAGTTGTATTGCATTTTGATGATCTTAGAAGAATGGAAAGGGAGAGGGAAAGGAATATGATGGGGGAGGGGGGAGAGGGGAAAGGTAGAGGGGAAGGCAGCATTTGAACTTCATTTCATTTCAACTGGTCAAGGGAGGAAAGAGCAACACACACACACAGAGTTGGGTGAACAAATGGATTTTCCTCAATAGGGAAAAAGTAGGGAAAGGAGAACATGGGGGATGGAGGTGGGGTTTAATAAGAAAGAGGACGGATGAAAGGCAGAAGGATTAGAACCAAGCAAAATTCGACTAAGCATGGAGGTTGGGTCACAAAAAGAGGTTTAAAAGACAAGATGAAAAGATGAGAACATGTGACTGGGCTCTGGGCAAAGCAACAAGAAGAGCAGGGGAGAAGAAGCAGATTGACTCAAATCTGGAACATTGATGGACTGGAGCACACTCATCTCTCATCATCTTTTTTTTTTAATTGATTTTTCAATCAAACTTCTTCATTACAACTTTCTTTTTTTACGCCTCTGATCAAGGCAGTAACCAACCATGGTTCAAGAGATCTCATGATAAAACATGACGCACATTTCTGGATAGAGAGGTAACGGACTCAGAGTATAAATCAAGATGTATTTTTTGGGACATGGCCAACACTGGAATTTGTTTTGCTTAATTTTGAATATATATTACAAGAATTTCTTTTTTGTTTCTTTTTCAATAAGAGAGGGGTAGAGGTGAAGGAGAGGAAAGGTAGATTTTTTGTTCACTGAAAAAATAAAATTAAGTTTTTTAAGAAAAAAAGAATATAGATTGAATGTAGCTTACATTAGAAGGAAAAAATAATTAGAAATTTTTTTTGCTGTCTCTCTGATAGAGATCTTATTTCTGAGGTAAATAAGGAATTGATTTAGATTTATAAGAATAAGCCATTCCCAACTGAAAAATGACTAAATGCCACCAATAGGCAGTCTTCAAAAGAAATCCAAGATATCAATAACTAAAAGAAAAAATGTTAAATCCAAATCACTACTAATTAGAGAAATAAAAATTAAAGCACCTCTGAGGAAACTTGAGATTGACAAAGTTGACCAAAAGGGAAATGACAAATGTTGGAGGGACTGTGAGAAAACAAGCACATTGATATACTGTTGTTAGGGCTATGGATTGATCCAGCTATTCTAGAAAGTAATTTGAAACTATGCCTACAAAAGTTAATGAACTAGACATATCCTTTGACCCTGAGATATCACTACTAGGCCAAAGAGATTGAGGAAAGTGGAAAAGGGCACATATGTACAAATATACTTATTACAGCTCTTTTTGCAGTGGCAAAGAACTGGAAACTAATGGGGTATCCATCAGTCTAGGAATAGCTGAATATATTGTTACATGAATATAATGGAATATCATTGTAACATTGCTGTGTATAAACTGAGTAAGAATGAAGTGACCAGAACCAAGAGAGCATTTTGTACTTTGTATAAAGACAAACAACTTTGAAAGACTTAAGAAACAAGATCAATACAATGACCAATCACAATTCCAGGACAGGAATAGTGAAGAATGCTATTCATCTCCTGACAGAAAGGTGGTGGACTCAAGATACAGAATGGGGCACACATTTTTATATGGCCAATGCGGGAATTTTGCTTGACTTTGCATATTTTAAAAGAGTTTTGTTTTTTTTCCCCAATGGATGAAAGTGATGAGAGAAAATAGATGCTTCTTAGTTGAAAAACTAAAAATAAAATTTCATTAAAATAAAAAATAAGACATGAAGAGAACTTTGGAGAAAGTGACCAGCTTAACCTAGAAGTTGTGATAGAGAAGGAAAGGAGAACTGGGTATGGCATAACATTCACCCTCAACTTTGAGAAAGCAGATTTTGGAGGATTCAGAAAAAAGATAGACAGGATCCCATGAAATTAGCCCAATAGAGATAGAAAACTCAAGAATGAAATCTTATAATGAGAACGAGAAATGATTCTATAAATATGGTATAATAGAAAGGGCACTGATTCTGAAGTTAGAAGACTTGAGTTAAAATTACATTTCTGGGGCTTATTACCTCTGTGACTTTGGGCACATCCCTTAAACCACCCTGCCCACCCCCCTTCACCTTGGCCTCCATTGTCTCTTTTGTAAAATTAGAGGATGGGATTATGTTCCCTGAAGTCCCTTTCCATTCTAGATCCATAATCCTAATGACAAAGATGGCATTATCTAAAGAAACCAATAGAGATGGGCAGGGAATTTATCAACCAGCTTTTTGAGAGATTTTTTCCAAAGATGTGTACAGAAGACAGAATCAAGGGAAGGCAACAGGATGAATGTACAAGCAGGACAAAGTCTTATATGAAGAATGTCAAGAATACCAAAGATCAGAATGAACTGAGGCTGGCTAGAAATGCTAAGAAAAGGAAAAATGGTGGGGCTTTTGTTTTAATTTGTTTTTGGTCTTAAAGCTATATTGGGGGGAAAAGACAGATTTACAGATTAGGACTGCTATCCAAGGTGGATAGGATGATAACAATAACAGGTGACAGGAGGCAGAATTATTCAACTCATTTCACTTTTGTTTTCTCTGTCAAGGAGAATGATTTTGGGGATTGAAAGAGACAGAATAAACATGGTTCATAGGAACTTTGAATCCATGGTAAGTAATGAGAGTATAGGAAAGCATTTTGTTGTCTTTGATAAGTTCAAGTCATCAGAGGTGCTGAAGAACAATATTGCAAGTTGCTGAAGGAACTAATAGACTCAGATACTGAGCCACTATCTGTGCCCTTTGAAAGATAATGGAGAGTGGGAGGAGGCAAATGTTCTAATGAAAGAGATGAAAAGACAATGGAGTTTGTAAATTATAGGCCATTAAATTGCCTTTGATTCATGGCAAAAATTCTTTATTTTCTTAATTTTTTAAATGGTGAATGAACATTTAGGAAAGAAAGTGGTGATTCCAAAGAGCCAACATGGTTAAGTCTGTGGTCTAGCATCATTTCCTTCTTTTATAGGGTTTCTAGATCAGTAGATTTTAAGAGGTCTAGATACAAAAGAGGAGTTCACCAAGATTTTGGCAGAGCTATCTGACAAAAAGTCTTAGGCTGTCCTTGTGGACATGTAGGCTAAGTCCCAGCAGAATCAGTTCCATTCCTGCTGACCCTGACTTATATTTAGTCAGGTTTAGGAAACAATCATGTGAAACATCCAAAGTTTCAGCCCTTCTTTGAATCCAAGGGGTTTTATTGTGATTGTTGGAACAATAGTGGAAAATTATAACTTGACTGTTCCTTGACTTATGCTAAAAGTTTTCCACTATGATAAGCCTCTTCAGTTGTTTTCCTATCCTCTTCATTCAAGCTTCCAAGGCTTCCCTCCCCTGGTGCTATCCTTCTGCTCTATCATTTTTCTTTTGAAAGAGATGTGCATGGTTTTAGTGGACTTCAGCTCAATGAGTCAATAGAGTGATATGGCAGCTACAAATTCAGACTATGAGAGAGGCAAAGTTTTAAGAATGAATATAGTGAATTCACAGTATGCTGCCTTGGTCAGGCTCCATCTAAAAGACTAGGCACCACAAACTGGTCCAACTGGAGAATAATTTGAGACTATGCCCAAAGGGCTACAAAACTGTGCATACCCTTTGACCCAGCAATACTACTACTAGGTCTATACCCCAAAGAGATCAAAGAAAATGTAAAAATATTTAATAGCAGCTCTTTTTGTGGTGGCAAAGAATTGAAAACTGAGGGAATGTCCATCAACTGGGGAATGGCTGAACAGATTATGGTATATGATTATGATGGAATACTATTATACTGTAAGAAATGATGATGGAGGTAGCTTTAGAAAGAAGCTGAGAAGACTTACATGAGTTGATGCAAAATGAAGCGAGCAGAACCAGGAGAACATTGTACATAGTAACAGCAATATTGTACAATGATCAGCTGTGAAAAGACTTAGCTACTCTGATCAATACAATGATCCACAATAATTCCAAAAATAATTCCATGATGAAAAATGCTATCCACCTTCTGAAAGAACTGGTGAACTCTGAGTGTAGATTGAAGCATAATTTTTTTCTTCATTTTTTTTTCATAACTTGGCTAATGTAGAATGTTTTAAATGATTTTACATAGCACTTTAAGGTTTGCAAAATTCTTTGTAAATATCTCATTTTGTTCTCACAACAACCCTGGGAGGTAAGTGTGATTTTTGTTGTTTTAGTTGTGTCCGACTCTTCGTGACCCCATTTGGGATTTTCTTGGCAAAGATCCTGGAGTGATTTGCCATTTCCTTCTCCAGCTCATTTTACAGGTGAGGAAAGTAATGCAGATAGCTTTTCAGTGACTTATGGGGCTTAAATAAGATAGGCCCAAGAGTAGACTCAAGGTTCTAAGGAAGCTCCCACAAATATNAGGAAAGTAATGCAGATAGCTTTTCAGTGACTTATAGGGCTTAAATAAGATAGGCCCAAGAGTAGACTCAAGGTTCTAAGGAAGCTCCCACAAATATCCAGCCACTTACACCTCCCTAATCTTCCTGTCAATTTCCTTGGTCCAAAAGGGCAGAACGAGACCAAAAGAGAAAGATATATATCCCCTCTTCACCTCCTGTTTTCCTTGTTGGGTTCAGGCCTAGGGGACATCCAAAGTTTAGATAAGAGAGATTTCCTACCCTCATGGAGCTCCTAGTAGAGAAGAGAAGTATATGATATATGCATAAATCATAAATAACAATAACAGATGACATTAAATGTCAAGTGCATCAGAAAGTTTCAAGCTGTCAAGGACAAGGACAGGAGCTGAAAGAAGAGGCAGAAGGGTGAGTGGCAAAGGAGCAGGGCAAGGAATGAAAGAGATTGTCATTGGGACTGAGTCTTGCTTTTCCTGGTTCCCCCAGCTGTCCCCCAAGGTTTCTACAGCTTCAGAGATGGTTAGGGCCCTTACGGACTTTCCATCCAGTTTGAAAAAATGGGATGAGTGAAGGATTGGGAGTCAGTGCTGGCTGGCTTTGTTATTCACTGCCATTTGGGGTAAGCCAGGGAAGCCAATAGGCTGAGATTAGGCGGGAGAGCGTTCCAGGGTTAGGGAACAAAGGCAAAGCCATATTTCACTGCTCTGAACCTCATTTTTCTTCTCTGTAAAAGGAACTCTTTAGACTAGATGAAGGCTGAGATTCCCTCTAGCCATCAATTATGATGCTATAAATTGCTGCCTGAGATAAGAAAGAAAAATCCAAAGGTCCCCAGATAGCCTCAAATCTACCTGCCCAGATAAATTATATCCCAAGATCAATGATTTCTTTTCCTTTCCCTTTCTGCATACTAAATTCCTATCTCAAACCTAATCTCTACCTTATTAGCGATAACTTTTTTTACCCCTGCATCTCACACAACACTTTGTTTGCACCTCTAGAAAGAAGTCAACATGTTACATTAGTGTGTCTTTTCCGCCTACCAGACTATAAGCTTCATGAGGACAGGAAACCTATTTTGTTAAAATTCTATATTTCTTCCCCTGCTACCAACCCTCTGTGACAAATCTTGGCACTCAGCAGGTGCTTAATAAATGATTGTTATTGATAAGCAGAGGTAGTGAGCCCTGTTCAGGCCCCCTTATGTGTTCCTAATTAGCTATGTGACTGTAGAATAGTTTCCTCCAATATAAGGTGCTTGGAGTAAACCTGATTCTTACAGCTCGGAAGACCAGCACAGACTGTTTGTAAAATTTTTGGTGACCAGAGATGGGCTTTATTACAAAAAGGGAGAAATCCATCAGCAACTTCCCCAAACCTCGAAGTTTGAAAAGTCCCAGAATGCTCTTTTCTTCCAGTCACTTACAGCCCTGGTTGACTCCCAGACTTCTCTAGGTGCCCCCAAATCAACTGGAAATTGATTGGACCTTCCATATGCCATCCGTGTAAGGATGTTGCTCACTTCTCACTCTCTTTTCTTTATGGGGCTAGCTGGACAGAGTGAAGTCCCATAGCAGATTCCCCTCTTGCTCATATATAATCTTAGCTTTCTATTTCCTATTATGTTAAGCTCAAACTTTCCTATTTGTCATTCAAGGGCCTGTAAAATCTGACCTCACTCTGCCTATCAATTCAATTACAGGCTTACAACCCTCCACCCACTCTATGCCTCAGCCAGGCTGGACCATACCAGACCAGACCAGGCCAAAGAGGCCCTGAGCTCAGGCCTCAGTGCCTTTACTTAACACTATTCCCTTTGCTTTGAATGCCCTCTTCTCGCCCTCTTCCTTTCAGACATTTCCCCCAATGCCTGGAATGCTCTCTCTCCTCATCTCCACTTCATGATTTCCCAGGCTCCCTTTGCTGATGTTGTTCATCCTGCATTTTCAAAGAGCACCAATGACCCCATCGGGTGATGACTTGACTTTTGCCTGAATTGGATTTAAGTGAGGCAGGGTTGCACAAGGTCATCAGCCTCGCTCTCTCTTCTAGAGTCATCACAGTCTAGCGGCAGGACAAAAGTCAGAATGAGTGACGATGGCCCAGGATGCAGTGGATGAGCTTGGAGTCCTCAATGTCTGACCAAGTTCTAAGTGCTCCACAGTGCCTGCTTCAGTTGCCTTCATGGCCCTTGGAGTAAATTGTTCTCATCCACTCTGCCAGAGGAAGTCTTCCCATGCTCGGGGTAGACAACCCTCTAAGTCACCTATGAGTTTAAAGACTATGGGTTAATGCCAACTTGGTTCAGCCTGTCTGCTGAGGTCTTACTGGAGTATGTCTGCTGCCCTTGCTACAGCTCCTTGGAGCCACAGGTGAGAGTTGGGTGCAGGTGGACACCGAAGGTGAATGAGCAGCCCTGAAAAGGGCCCATCAAACCCTCATACCAGAGGTGCTGGTCCTCCCTGAACACCTCATACACTGTCTAGCTCCCTTTAAATTCCAGCTATAATCCCATCTTCTACAAGAAGCCTAAGGGCAGCTAGGTGGCACACTGGATAGAGTGCTGGGCCTACAGTCAGGAAGACTCCTCTTCCTGGATCCAAATCTAGCCTCAGACACTTTTCTAGCTGTGTGACCCTGGGCAAGTCACTTAACGCTGTTTGCCTCAGTTCCTCATCTGTAAAATGAGCTGGAGAAGGAAGTAGCGAAGACACTGCAGTTTCTTTGCCAAGAAAACACCATACGGGGTCTTGAAGAGTTGGACACCACTGAGCAACGAACAGCTTTTTTACTCCAGACCACGTGCTCTATACACTGCGCCACACCTGCCTGTAGTAGTAGGCTCTGAACCCAGATCTACTGAGTCCAAATCCAGTCCTTACTCCACAATGCCCAAGAAAAAAAATAGTAATATTGAATTCTACATTATATGGACAAGCCCTCCAGGAACACTTTTATTAATTTATTATGCTCTAAATCCAAGCATTGCTCTGCTAGAGAGGGAAATATCTAAACTGAGAGTCCCCTCATTCCCTTGCTTATCTTCTTCTTACCAGACAATTTTGAAGTCACATTTATAGGCATCTCAAACAAGGAAAATTTCACAACATGATAACATATAGCTTATGCAGCTCAAAATAAGTTTTTTGCTTCATATTTTGCTTCATTAACCCAGAACAAAGAATTACTTAATCCTGGAGAATCATTTTCCTAAAACCACTCAATTCCTTAGGACCATTCCCCTCCCCGGGCCAGTAGTCAGAAGACCACCCTCGGATTAGTGCCCTAATCCCTTCAGAAAAAGGTGGGGATGGGGGTGGGCATACAGTTTTTCGGTGGGCTGTTACTTTAATCCCTGCAGGGGAAGGCTTTGATCTTAATTTGGGAGAGACTTTTTAGTCAATAAACATTTATTAAGAACCTGTTCCTGCCAGGCACTGTGCTAAGAACTTTTCTCATTTTAAATCAATTTACCACCTTTAATCCACCTTCTGGACACTTCACTTTCATTCTTGACCTTTTCCATGTTTTCCTAAAACAAAAGAGTTAGGCAGGAGGTGGGGGGAGGGAAAGATTTTCGTGGAGGGCTTTGTTTTCCTGAGAAATTTGATGAAGTACTGATAAAGTTTCTTTCCTTTGGGTAACTCTGGAAAGGACTTTAGAAAGGAGAACAATTTATTTCTTAATCCTTTCAGTTAAACTAAAAAGGAGATTTTAACAAGCCTCCACAACTCCATCAAACTGGGCCCAGACTAGTGTGGGAAGTTCATAGGAAGGGCTACATCTTTGGGCTGCTGTGCTCTGCAGTATGGGGAGGAAGAATTTCAATTCAAAGTTGAGTGAGTGGGGAGAACCAACCTAGGAGTGGGTTGAGGTCTGCTGGAGCAGCAGGTAAAGAACAAATGTTCTTGTTTTTTCAAATCAAACAGCCTAATCCACAATGCTTGGCTGGAGATTTTCAGCTCTAAACTGGAGGATACACAAGAGTGCCCCCAAGGCCCTTTTATTTATTTATGTATTTAGTCAGGTAAATATGACTCCCAGAGGGAATCATAGATTCACTGAAACGATCTTTGGAGTTACAGTAACAGGGACTACTATATGGCACCCAGAATAGCTATTCTACAGAAGGACCTTGCTATAAACCAATTCTATAGATAAAAATCCAAATCTGAAAGCAAAGAAGTGTAGAGTTGGAAGGTCATCTAGTAGAACACTGAACCAAGATATGAATTCCTCCTACAGCATCCCTGACAAATGATTGTCCAGCCTCTGCTTGTTAGGAACTTCCCTGTTAAGTGATGAGGAGCTTACTATCTCCTGAGAAATTTTTTTCTCTTTTTGACCGGCTCTATTCTGTCAGAGGTTATTCCACATACTGAGCCCAATCTATAGTATACATGAACAACCGGTTAGTCAATTATTCATTTAGAAAAATGATTCTTCACATAGAAAGACTAATATGAACTGATTCAAAGTGAAGTTAGCAGAACCAGAAAAACAATATTTGTTCAGTCATGTCTGACTCTTCATGATCCCATTTGGAATATTCTTGGCAAAAATATTGGAGTTGTTTGCCATGTCTTTCTCCAGCTCATTTTACAGATGAGGAAACTGAGTCAAGCAGGGTTTGCCCAGGGTCACACAGCTGGTAAGGATCTGAGGCTGAATTTAAACTCAGATCTTCTTAGACCTCAGACCCAGCCCTCTATCCACTGTACCACCTAGCTGCTCCAGAAAAACAACATACCCAACAATTAAAACAATGTAAATGAGAAGAAATGCCTCAAAGTAAATGCCTCAAAACTGAATGCTATCCAATTATAATGACCAAGTTTAACTCTGAAGAAAGGAAAGAAGACACTTCCCCTCACTCCTTTGCAAAAGTGGGTACCATGAATTCATGATACTGCATAGAGTATCAAACTTTATTTTATTTATTTATTGCTATATTGGTTAATTTTATCATATTTTTTTTCTCTCTTCCATTTAAAAAAAAAATCTTTGTTATAAGGGATAGTTCTCTGGGAGAGGGAATTCCGACAGAAAATGCAGAAGATGTAAAAACAAGGTATTAATAAAAATATATTTAAATAAGAAAAAGAATTCTTCATTATACAAATGAATTCTCATAAGATTCTTTTAAATAAATATCCTGAAGTCCACAAAAAATATGGTTTAGGCAATCACAGTTGAATTTTTGGAATCAAATCCCCACTCTGCTATTGGCGACTTACACAACAAGTCACTCAGCCACCAGAGCCTCAGTTTCCTCCTCCATGAAATTGAGGGTGAGGAGTGGACAAAATGACCTCTCAGGAACCTTGTGTCCCTAAACTCTGTGATCTTTATTTGTTTAATGATTCAGGAGCAGTGGGGCATAGCAGAGACAAGAATGAGCTAAAAGTCAGGACACCCAGGTTCCACCATTATCTAGATGCATGGCCTAGACAAATGACATGACTCTTCTGAGCTTCCTTTTTAAGCTCATAGTCATCTCTAAAGGAGGCATAATGAGTCTCAGATTGTTTGGTGATGAACCATGGCTCATGTGGCTGGTTGATGCAAAGTTGGTGTTTCAGAGCTAGAAGGACTCATGGAAATCATTTGGTCCAACTTGCTCATTTTATAGATGGGGGAAACAAGACCAAGTAAGGGGAAATGACTTGTCCAAAGTCACACATCTGCTTGGTAGCAAAGCCAGTATTTAAAACCAGGAATCTTGATTCCCAGAGGCAGTTCTTTCCACTGAACCCAACATAGAACTTAAAAATGGAAAGGGGAAGAGACAAGTGTTATCTCCTCAGAATGCGCCACAGATCCACCATGAATGGGATCTTTAATGAGGAGACTTCTTTCTGCTATATCTGTGAGGCTATCCCAACCATGGCCTCCACATGTATTGCTGCTTCTATCACATTCCTGATTTAAATGTCCTGTAATCAACTAAAAAAGAAAATTAAAGGAGACAAAGTTTGCACAAACTGTAATTGTCTCTTAATTCCAGCATGATTTCAGTTCCAAGAGATATTATTGGAGGGAAAATACCTTTTCCTAGGTGACATTAAAGAAGACACTTCCCTTTTGGAAGCCTCAATCTCTTCCTCTGGGAAATTAGAGTTGAAATCAACAATGTCACCAGTCTCTTCCAGCTCTAACTCCTGGGCTACTTGAAAATAGAAAAATAAAAAGGATATTCTCCAGTGTGAAGGAGAAAATAATAGCTCACATTCATGTAGCAATTTATGGGCAAAAACAGTCTTATAACCATGCTCTCATTTGAATTTGATGCTCACAATGACCCCATGAGGTAGTTAGTACAATTATTATTTTTCCTATCGTATGGAGAGTAAAACTGATGACCCCCAAAGGGCCACGACTTGTTAAAGGCCCCATATACAAAGCGGGAGACACTGGACTGGGAACCAGGTCTTTTGGCTGAAAGTTCAGAACATTCTGCTCAACAATCATAAGGAAGATGAAAGGACTTGGAAGGTGAAAATTAGGCCTCCATTTCCTTGGCATAGAAATGTGCTGTCTTCCTCTTTTCATGTTCTAATCATTGATCCTTCTGAGAAAAAGGCCATAGAGGAAAAGCCTTTCATCACAGCTAGTTCATACTTGTTGGATCCCTTCATTAGAAGGTGAGCTTCTTGAGGACAAGAACTGTCTTGTGCTTTTGCCCCCAGCATCCAGAACAGTGCTTGGTAAGCAGCTAACTAAATGCTTGTTGATCGACAAAATCTTGAGAAATATACTCCATTCAATTTGAATGAACTTCGTATCACTAGTGGGTGAAATTAATCAGAGAAGGGAGGACTTGACATAGGTAAAGGGATGAGAAAAGCACAAGACTTGGAGTCAGGTTTCCTAGCTTTGTAACTCAGTTCTAAAACCACTTACTAGCTGAGTGACTGAGGGAAAGTCATTTTTAACCTCTTTGAGACTTAGTTTCCTCATCTGTAAAATGGGAAGAATGTTTATTCCCTGACTTCCAAGAGCGTTAGAACGAGAAGGGATTTAGTCCAACTCATTCATTTTTCCAGAGGAGGAAACTGAGGCCCAGAGAAGATAAGTGACTAACCCAAGGTCTGACAAGAATTAGGGGAGTGTGATTTGAACTTAAGGTCTCTGACTCCATATCTAACAATCTTTCCACTTCAAGATGGTACCTCTGAGGGGAAGGCACTTGACCAGGCTAGAACACAGAGTGCAAACTCCCAGGGTTCTTGTTAGGGAAGTGCTTAATAAGCCTCACAATGCTGTCTGAAATAAGAATAGTAGCCTCCAGTACTCCTCTTCTTTCCCTAGACTGGAACACTGTGCTTGACAAGAGAATAAGGCCAAAAGTGGCTTTTGGAACCCGAAGAAGGGAAGGCCTGCATCGACTACCTCAGGGCTGGAGAGGGAGAATTGGCCTGGCCAGGGACAAGGGACAAGGGGAGCCTGAAGGAAATCTCTTTTCTCAGGCTTCAGAACAGGAAGGAAAAATAGCACTAAAACTTCCTTGACTTAGCAAATTCAACATTTTGGCCAAAGCATGTCAGTCTTTGGAAAGAAATTATGAAATAACAGTCAAAACTAAGAAGGTGGAAAGACGGAACAAGGAAATGGGAAAAGGTCTAGGGATCAGGAGAGTTGAAACTCAAAAATTCTTGCTTTTTTTTTTTTAACATCCAAAGTGCATAATCTGTAACGCTTGACTGGAGATTTGCAACACTAGACTTGAGAAGACACAAGAGTGACCCCCCCCAGGCCTTCCTTTCATGCTATGTTTTTGCACAAAAGCCTGTCTTTTTTTTTCTTTTCTTTCTTTTCCTTTCTTTTTCTCTCTTTCCTTCTTCCTTCCTTCCTTCNAGGCCTTCCTTTCATGCTATGTTTTTGCACAAAAGCCTGTCTTTTTTTTCTTTTCTTTCTTTTCCTTTCTTTTTCTCTCTTTCCTTCTTCCTTCCTTCCTTCCTTCCTTCCCTCCTTCCTTCCTTCCTTCCTTCCTCTTTGCAAGAAACTTTGTAGCTGAACCCCTTTTTAGCACCCGCCAAAGTACTGAAGTAGCTTAACCTTTGAGGTTAAGGATTATTTGAAGTTGAGGATTCAAAGGATCATTACCCAGCCTCTCTACTCCAGATTGGAAACACACAGCCAAAGTTTTGTCC
>NW_020954564.1:30964057-30964947 GCF_900497805.2 Vombatus ursinus
GGGCTACACTGAGGGTTCAAACATGCAACAACATTTTCAACTTGAACAGAACCAGATAAAAATGTAATTGTGAAGCATTTAACAAAAAAAACCCAAAAATACAATAGAACTAAATAATGCTAATATGTGGTTTCTAATAAGGCCTNAGGCTAGACTGAGGGTTCAAACATGCAACAACATTTTCAACTTGGACAGAATCAGATAAAAATGTAATTGTGAAGCATTTAACAAAAAAACCCAAAAATACAATAGAACTAAATAATGCTAATATGTGGTTTCTAATAAGGCCTTCGGAGATCCTTATGTATGATTTAGTGAACCCCTTTTCTACTAAATTCGACACTACTGCTCTAGGTTGGCTGGAATGCCAATAGGCAAAGGCAGACTTTGTTACTTGCCTGCCCTTTTGATGGAATTGGACTTCGGATAAAAAACTTTTAAAAATAGCTACACTGATCTGACTTAAGGAAGTAGGAGAGTCTTCTAAGAAAGTTCAGTAGGAAAATCCCTAGATTTGGTATGTGGAAGGAAAGAAGCCCCTAGACCTTCCATTTTCCCTCTTGGAAACACCAGGACAGAGACCAGAGATTACCAAAGCTAACTGTGCTTTGGGGGAGAGGGGGTGGTGGGTGGGAGAGGGGTGTGGAATTTCACAAATACAGCTCCATTTCAAGAAGTACTTTTCCACCATACGGTTCCTCTTCTCTCTCAATAATAAGAGAGGCCAATGTAGTCGCCTCTCTTTTGTGATACAAATACTGTGCAAAAGAGGCTATGTTTAGAGCTTTCTTGCATGATTTGGGGACACACTTTCCCTCCATCCGGTTACTACTACTACTACTACTACTACTACTACTACTACTCCTACATCAAAATGTCATTTGGGCTCA
>NW_020954564.1:30964985-30968578 GCF_900497805.2 Vombatus ursinus
AAGTGTAAAATCCCAAATATAAGCCAAGGAAAAATAAATCAGAACAAGGCTTCAAACTTGAATTACGAGGACACATTGAACCAATGGATGAGGATGATAGCAACAAACAGGTATCTGGGGCTCTGATCAAGCTCCCACCTTTGTTAGAATATGTGCGTATCCAGGACCTGAGCTCACCAAGGATATGTACACAAAACAAAATACTAAGATTGTTTTTCCCTGGATTACATAGGTAATAAAAGGGGCATCTGAAAAGCGATTCTTTGGAGTACTTTGATGTTAGAGATAGGGACGCTAAATCTCTGCTGTTGAAGGGTGGACTGCGTGCACAGCCCTTGTTGTTTAAGAGCAGGGTGCTGCTCTTTTGGCCTCCTGATCAGACCTCTTGATCATCTCCAGTCTCCCCCATCTCATAGATATTTGAGCTAGCCCGGTCAGTGAGTGTGTATCCTTTCTTTTCTTATTCCTCCTTTTCTTGATTTTGATTATTACTTATTGCATTGAATGTTATTCTTATCTTTATATGCTTGTGTTGTTTTAATCATTATTAATCATTGTAAAATAAATGTGATTGTTAAGTTTATACTGAGTATGTGTCATTATATCTTGAAACCCGAACTTAAAGTGAAAGCACTGTGCAATCCGTCATCCTTTTGATTACAGATAGATACTATCATTATCCCCATTTTACAGTTGAGGAAANCACTGTGCAGTCCGTCATCCTTTTGATTACAGATAGATACTATCATTATCCCCATTTTACAGTTGAGGAAACTGAGACAGACAGAGGTTAAATGACTTGCCCAGAGTCACACAGCTAGGAAGTGTTTGAGGCTAAATTTGAACTCAGATCTTCCTGACTCCAGGTGCAGTGTTCTACCTACAGCACCACCTAGCTGTTTCTAATATGCCAAAATATTTTTAGGAACACTAGAAAAACAAAGAACTGGAAATAAAGCAGAAACCCACTAACTGGGAAATGGCCAGACAAGTTGTGGTACATAACTAATAGAATATTACAATTCCATAAGAAATTATAAATATGATGAATATAGAAAAGTATGGGAAGGCTTTCAGGGGTGGGGAACCTGTGGACTTAAGACCATGAGTAGCCTTCTAGGGCCTTAAGTGTGGCCTTAAGGCTGCAGGTTCCACACCCCTGGCTTAGATGAACTGATGCAAAGTAAAGAAAGCAGAACCAAGAAAACAATATACACAATGGCTACATCAGTGTAAATGAAAATAACAGTTCTTGCTG
Source organism: Vombatus ursinus (assembly GCF_900497805.2). Classification (NCBI taxonomy): domain Eukaryota; kingdom Metazoa; phylum Chordata; class Mammalia; order Diprotodontia; family Vombatidae; genus Vombatus; species Vombatus ursinus. The sequence goes on from NW_020954564.1 coordinate 30,966,244, forward strand.
TTCTTTTCAAACAAACCTAATGAAACTAAATGCTACGAAATTAAAATGGTCAAGTTTGTCATGAAAGAAGAGACATAAGAGAAGTTCTGGCTTATGTTTTAAGCACAATTAGCCTGGTCTTTGGTTGAGGGATTGCCCTCAATCAGTCAGGTGTCTGCCTAAGGCCCCCTTCTCTGGGAACTCAAGGATTCTCCTCATGGGCAATTCTGAGGAAGAGAAACAAACCTGGATTTTTGGGTTTATGTCAATCATTAGAATAGTTATGGCTTTAGTTGATGAATTATCTAGTATCCTTACCCCCTCTCTAATAAATTGAAGTAAAAAAATAAAACCTCAGAAGAAAGCAAAAATATAACTTGCTAGTATATTATCTGTTTTGGGTTGTCTGAATGTGTGAATATTGACAAAATGTGCTAGTGTGTCTATCTTGGGTTTTCTATATAATCTATTCTTTGAAATATACATATACATACACATATACATAAACATATATATATCTACAGAGAGACAGAGAGAGAATTGGTCCTTAATTTTGAACTTTATTACCCAAATTATTTGATTGTAATTGGTCCCAAATTTGGACAGGATTCTCTTTTCCTCTTGGTCTGGCCAACCAAGGAGAGAAGATTCAGAAAGACTTACTCCCTTTATAAATGGAATGTTGGGGAAAATCAAAGATCAAAACTTAAAATTAGCATGGCAATAATAGCTGACATTTATATAACACTTATTGTATGGCAGGCTAAGCATTTTACAATTATTTATTTGATCAACAGCCCTGGGACATAGGTACTATTATTATCCCAATTTTGTAGATGAAGAAATTGAAGCAGAGGTTGAGTGACTTGACCAAGATCACACAGCTCGGAAGGATCTGGGGTTGGATTTGAGCCCGGGTCTAACTGACTATGGGTCCAGCACACTGTCTACTGTAACACCTGGACATCTGGGCTACCAAATGTGAACTCAATTTGTTATGTCAACATGAAAATAAACCTGTAAATGCAAATGGCCCTTTACAACTAAAACCATCTCTAAGGTGCAAAATAAAAGTCTTCTCATTACTGTTGAAAATATTAGTAAAACATATGGTAGTAAAATGGTACTGTATTTTTATTTTCACTTGTTTTTAACAGCCTAAATTAAATATTAGAGGTAAGTACGATTTACATTCAATGCTGTTCCTTTGAAGCATCATGTGAGAGTATTATAAACCATGTAAGGTCATGATTGATAAAGTAAAATGATCTAAGGACAGGATCTAGATCTGTGACTTCCTGGAGATGGGGAACTCCCAGAGGAGTAAACTCCCTCTGCCAATGCTTGTAGGTACAATAACTTCTCTTCTAGTCTTAGAGAGTTACCTAGAGACTTGCCGAGGGTCATCCGGACAGTATGTGTCAAAGACAGGATGACCTCAAGCATTGGTTCAGAGGCCAGCTGACTATTCATTATGCCACAGTGCATCTCAGAACAAAGTATACACATTAATAATACTTACAGTGCATTCCCTTCTTGGCAAAGAGTGTTGTTTCTACATCCCTAATCAAGAGAAATATCTAAAATTTCACAGAATATACCAGAAAGGAAGTGACTAAATTTCAAGTGAATGCTAGAAGACTTGAGATCTTCACTTGTTTCTTTTTTGGACCTTTTAATTCCATTTTTGGGTTTGAAATTCCAATAGTTATACGTGAAAAGAATATTATTTGGTAGGTACTTTGGATTTTTGGTAACATTAATAAGTTTATAGCGCTACTTGCCTCACATCATGAAACAAATATCAAAAGGTTTCTGTAGAAGAGAAGTACATAATATCTGTACTATAATTGCTAAAGACAAAGAAAATAAAATGGACAAGAAAAATCCAGTATATTGACTTTTGAAACAACTACACCCATGTAGTATGAAATATCCATTCATAGATTCCAGCTAATTGCCTAGTCACCCAACAGTTCTTTTCAATGATCTTAGGTGTCCTTGTATTGCACAAGAAACAAAAAGAGGGAGGGGAGAGGGATTGGCTATCAATTATTAGCTCTTGATGCATTATTGTATTATATGCATTGTTGCTTGTTCAGTTGTGTCTAACTCCATGTGACCCCATGGACTTTTGTCCATGAGATTTTCTCAGCAAAGATACTGGAGAGGACTGCCATTTCTTTCTCCAGTGTGCCCTCATTTTATGGACAAGGAAATAAGGTAAATAGGGGTTAAATGACTTGCCCAAGGCCACACAGCTAATAAATGTCTGAGGCCAGATTTGAACTCAGATCTTCTCAATTCCAAACCTGGTGCTCTATCTATTGAACCACCAATTTTTGTTAGACAGTAT
>NW_020954564.1:30968612-30968759 GCF_900497805.2 Vombatus ursinus
AATGATACACATTAATAATAATACACATGAGTATTGGGTTGCAAATTTAAAATTTGAAATAGTAAACTGATAGATATGCTCCNCATTACACATGAGTATTGGGTTGCAAATTTAAAATTTGAAATAGTAAACTGATAGATATGCTCC
>NW_020954564.1:30968797-30975806 GCF_900497805.2 Vombatus ursinus
AAAATTTCCATCAATAACCTAACAATGTTATCATTCTTACCCTGTCTTCCAACCATCTGATGTTCAAAGGTGATCTAAAGAATGAGAATAGATTACCACCCCTCCATGAGGTCCTTTTGTTGATTGTAGGAAATGATAATGTTCATGCAGTGTTAGAATGTCATTCCTAAAATTAGCATTAGTTACATAACATTATCTTAAGTAGAAATGATCATTTTGATTCTCCATCCTTGCTGTGCCTTTGTTTGTCTCTTGTTAATATCCATGTAAATGTTAGATGTTGGTTAATAGCATAGGCTGATACTGGCTTGACGTGATCTGATGCTTTGCCCTCTGCACTATTGAATGTGAGACTTTTAGTACCACATCTTTCTATTTTGGGGTAGGATGAGTGTCTGTATGTTGTATATGTGTCAAGCAGTTGAAATTGTGTTTCTAAACCTTCTATCCCGAAGACCTGGACTCCCGACTTCAGACCCATCAAGAAGAAAAAGGGGCCCCACCAAATACTGCCAACCAATAGCAGGGCTGTTTAATGTCAAGACCTTGAACCCTGAATCTATGAAAGCTACGTTAAAGACTCATGCCTCTTAAGGTGGGGATAATACAAAAGGCAAACTGATCGTGCTGCTCACCTCTCACTTGCCTGAGAAGCAAATAAAAACACAACCATGGGGGCAGCTAGGTGGCACAGGGGATAGAGCACTGACCCTGGAGTCAGGAGGACCTGGGTTCAAATCTGGTCTCAGACTAAACACTTGACACTTATTAGCTGTGTGACCCTGGGCAAGTCACTTAACCCCAATTGCCTTAAAAACACACACACACAGACAACCATGAATCTACAGCCTCATATTATTATTATTTTTTGGTTGGCCTTTATAAGTATCTTTCTGATCTAGAATGAGCTCCTATTGCTTCTCTGTAAGTTCACATAGGGCAGCTAGTTGATGCTGTGGATAGAGGGCCAGGCTTAAAGTCAGAAAGACTCCTCTCCCTGAGTGCAAATCCCACCTCAGACATTTCCTAGTTGTGCGACACTGGACAAGTCACTTCACCCTGTTTGCCTCAGTTTCCTAATCTGTAAAATGAGCTGGAGAAGGAAATGGCAAACCACTCCAGTATCTTTGCCAAGAAAACCCCGAATGGAGTCATGAAGAGTCAGACACGGCTGAAGCAACTGAACAACAACAACAAATTCTCATAAGACTGAGTCATCTGTGATTGCTAAGTCATACCAAGAATGTTCTCTTTGACACATATTATAAAATTCATGTGGTTTTCGGTACATGGCGCCAGTTAGAAGAAAACGAAAAAACTTAGAAGCTAAAAAGTGCTATATTTAGAAGGATCTCATATCAATTTGGTGTGTATCCTATACCTGCAATGACTCCCAGACACTGCTATTACTGAATCTCCCTTCAGGACACCTGCACTCCAGTGAATGTTTACCGATGGAATTTACTGCTTGTTATAATCCCTGGAATGGTACATTTGAATCATCTGTGATCTCACTCTGATCCAGCTAAAAGTGTTAATGCTGATGAATCAGTAGTCTTGTCTTGTTAGAAAAACCTTTAGCAGGCCCTAGCTGGAGTGCTGAACAGCACACCTAGGTTCAAGCCAGTTCTAAGTGGGTGTGTTAGATTGCTGGGGAAATTTGAGGAGACAGCCCTGAGAAGGCTTGCTTTGTTTTGTTACTTTGAATGGGAAATCTTCTCACATGTGATGACCTCAGACAGGCCTTGATATTATATCTTTGGGATATGCAGAGTCACAATTCATCAATTGACTACCTTAAACTATATTTTTTAACCTTTATGTAGGATCAAACAGAGCTAATAATGTTGTAGCAAACATATCCACAACAGATTGGTCTGTGGCTAAACCTAACAGTTTTATGATCAACGTCCCTTCTAATAAGATGAGTGACCTCTTGGCCTTCTCACTGCCCTGCTGCTATGCCCTGGAAACCCTTGGGCATGGCTATCTACCTGCCATTGCTCCCTAATGACTCCTGGGCTTTGCCATCTACCCTGCTGCACCACTGGGCTCCTATCTACTCTGCTGCTAAATACTCACTCCCATAGGGATTGTGTGCCCTAATTAGAATGTATGGCAGCTAGCTGGTAGATAGAGCCCTGGAACTGGAGTTGGGAAGACCCATCTTTCTGAGTTCATATCCAGCCTCAGACATTTCCTAGCTGTGTGACCCTAGGCAAGTCACTTCACCCTGTTTGCCTTGGTTTCCTCATCTGTAAAATGAGCTGGAGAAGGAAATGACAAATCACCCCAAGAAAACTGCAGATGGGGCCATGAAGAGTAAGACTTTACTGAACTTTACTGAATGTGAATGTGAGCTCCTTGAGAACAGGGACTGTCTTGAGTTTCTATTTGTATCTCCCAATTATAGTATAGTGCATAGCATTTAGTAAGAGTTTAATAAATAATTTTGATTCCCCCTCTTATAGTAAAGTCCTCTGATATTGAGTGGGATAACCAATTTCTTATAACAATTAGATGCATTCCCTAATCCAGAATGATAAAGTTATAGAGATAAAAATCTTTCTTTTAAGAATCAGTCCACGTCCTAACTATTTTGATTAAATAGTCTCCTGTGCTCATGGAGGTTTATGTGTAGGCCATGGGTGGGGAACCTGTGGCCTCCAGGCCACACATGGCTATTTAGGTCCTCGGGGTGCGGCCTTTTGACTGAGAACAAGTTTTACAGAACAAATCCTTTTGTTAAGGGGATTTGTTCTGTGAAGTTTGGCCACATGTGACCTCGAGGCCACAGGTTCCCCACCTCTAGTGTAGGCTGTGGGCCCACAGGAGGATAACATCAGGTGAGCCTTGGTTCACAAATGAACTTGGAAGACAGAAAAGTCTACTCTTGCTCCATCCTCCCTTGAGAATCCAGATAAGTCCTCAGTCACCATTGTTTTGGTTCATACAAAACATGTTCTACTTAGGATGAGGAATGTGTTAGGGTCCATTCCAATCATGAACAAATTGCTCATTTCCCCATCTCACAAGTCCTAGGCACCCCCAATATATGAAGCTTTTAGCAAAAGTATTTGAATAAATATTATTCTTTTTTTATCATAGCCACCCCATCACTAGGGCATAAACACTGGTGTCATTCCTACTTGTTATTAAAATAGTTTTTTCTCCCTGCCTCTCAATTGTGATTATACCTATCATTGCTTAAATAGATGTTACCCAAAACCTTTTTGGTGAATTTCCCATTATTCAATTCCCTCCTACCCAAAGGTATATCATTGCCATTACATCAAAAAATATAGTTAAATAGGGATGATTAGGTTTTCTCAGGGTAGTGCCCATGGTACTAAAGAGAAGAATAAAAAGTAAAGAGGCAATTCCTATGCTCTTCCCAGAAGCACAAGGCCCCAGATCAGAGATTATAAAAACTATCTGTGCTTTGGGGAAAAAAATTCCCTGTTTTTGCCTCTAGTTCAAGATACGCTTTCTCACTGTATAGATACTCTTTTCTTTGAGCCAATTGATATGCCAAAATGTGCAATTAAAACATGCTGAAAAAATTCATACTGTTCATATTTTTTCATCTTGTGGGCATTATTGATTGTGCCTTTGCCTGTAACTAATCATTTGCCAGTAAAATCTATTTTCCTCTGTCTGGTTAAAGGACTCTTCCTTTATTTACCCTTTGAAATTGATTGTACTTGATGAGTAAAATGACTTTGTCAGATCCCAAGTAAATCTCAGCTGGAAGCTTAGGTTTTTCCGCCCACAGGATACAAAGGACCTGGTCAACAAGTCCAGTGAACAATCATTTCTTAAGCACTTACTTTGTGCCAGGCATTGTGGTATTGGCTGGGAATGAAAATACAAGAGAGAGAGAGACAGAGAGAGAGAAAGACAGAGAGACAGACAGATAAACAGAAGCAGAGATACACACAGAAAGAGAGAGAGAGACAGAGACAGAGACAGAGACAGAGAGTCCCTGCTTTAAAGGAGCTTACATTCTAATGAGGAGAGACTACACATAAAAACCTACTGAAAAGTAGGGGGAGCAGAGGGGAGAAAGAAAAGAAAAGGAAGTTGGTGGGAGTGGAGAAGAAGGTGGAAAACTAGGTGTGAATCTTAGCTCTGCTACAAATTACTTATGTCAACACGAGAAAATTCTTTCCTATCTTTGAACCTCAGTTTTTGTTTTCATTTTCTGTAAAATGTGGGAGTTTGGCTAGATGATCTTAGGACCTAGGCATCTCGAAATCCTATGCCCTATGAATCCCAGACATGTGTATCATAGCTTCACCCTTGTGATCCTATTCGTCAGTCACTGAGTCAAAAAAACATTTGTTAAGTACCTACTATGTGTATCCTGGGCAACTANGCTTCACCCTTGTGATCCTATTTGTCAGTCACTGAGTCAAAAAAACATTTGTTAAGTACCTACTATGTGTATCCTGGGCAACTAGGTGGCACAGTGGATGGAGTGCTAGGCCTGGAGTCAGAAAAATTCATCTTTCTGAGTTCAAATCCAGACTCAGACACTAGCTGTGTGACTCTGGGTGAGTCATTTAACCCTGTCTGCCTCAGTCTCCTCATCTTTAAAATGAGCTGGAGAAGGAAATGGCAAACCTCTACAGTATCTTTGTCAAGAAAACCCAAGGTGGGGGTCACAAGGAATCAGACATGACTTAAGACAGCTGGACAACAACAAATGTATAAGCTAAGTATCTCAAAGGATTGTTATGAGAATCAAGTGAGCTAATGGAGATTTTGCTTTGTAAATTTTCAAGCACTGTGTTATTATGAGCCAGATAAAGGACACTTTCCTGAGGTCCCCTGGTGTCTGATAATGGTGTCCTGGTTACCCTGGATTATGACAGCCTGGAGAAGTCCTATCAATCTAGTAAGGATCATTAGATCTGAGAGATTGTTTAGAGCAGATATTCTTAAACTTTTTTGGTGTCATGGACTCCTTTGGTCATCTGTTGAAACCTGTGGACCTCTTATCAAAAGAATTTCTTAAAAATTCATAATTGAAAGAAATGATCAATTTCAGTTCAAGGTTATTGAAAACAAAGGTGTATTTTTTCTCACCCAAGTTCAAAGCCCCCTAAAATTTATCCATGGATGCCTGGGGGGTCTCACATTAAGAACCTCTAATCTAGACCAACTTCCTCACTTAATAGAAGAAACTGAAGCCTGGACAAGCGAAGCCATTAGTCCAGGATGGCCCCACATTAAGTGGACACATTGAGATCCAAACCCAGACTCTCTGTTGTCAAGATCAGTGGTCTTTCCACAGAGCCTCTTTTTGTTCTCACAACTCTCTGAGACAGCCTGAGTAAATTATGTCATCCCCATTTTACAGATAACTGAGACTCACAGAGGCTTTGAGCCCAGTAATGGACAGTATAATATGTCTTTTCTCACTGCAGTAGTCAGTGAACATTTACTAAGCACATACTGTGTGCCAGGTATTATGCAAAGTACAGGAATAGAAAGGCAAAAGACAGTCCCTGCCCTTGAGGAGCTCACAGTCTAATGGGGGAAGCACATAAAAAGAAGCTGAAAGCAGGGAAGGTGGAGCAGGGGTTACTGAGGAGGTGTGAGTTTCAGAACTGAGGTCACCTTGAAGGATAATAAGTTTCTGGAGATTATGGAGTCCTGGAAAATAGCCAGGTGGGGAAGCATGACACTTTCACATCCCCAGATGGCAACCATGAAGTGATGGTTTAAAAAAAAAATACAAATTTCTAGAAAACTGTCTTCTTAGGAATGGAGAATTAGTGCTCTACATTGGTGATGGAGGTATGTGTGTGCTCACACCAGTGAAATTACGGATTCTAAATGTATTAAACTAAATATCTGCTATTATTGTCATTATTCATAAACCTCTTTCCAGTTACAAAACATTTTCCCAAACTTTGTCTCATTTTATCCACTTAACATCAGATAATGCCATTGTCATTACTGTTTTATACATGCTGTTCATAAAGGTAAAGAGAACTTGACCCAAGTTGCATGTCTAGTAAGCAATGCTACTAAAACACATGCCTTGGTCTTCTGACTCTGATGCCATATCTCTGTCTATCTCTTTGTCTCTGTCTCTCCCCTTCCCTGTCCCTGTCTCTATCTCTTTCTGTCTTTATCTCCATCTGCCTCTGTCTCTTTCTGTCTCTCTGTCTCTGTCTGTCTCTTTCTGTCTGTCTCTCTCATAGAGGAACCTAGAGTTGGAAGTACTCTTAGCCAACCTTTAGCTGAACTATGATTCCATTCTACAATACCTCTTATAGAAGGTCACTCAGCCTTGATTCCCAATAAACAGAAGCTCACAGCTTAATGAGACAATGTCTTAGAAGAGCTCTGTTAAGATGTTCTTCCTTACATGGAACTAAAATCTTAATTTAGTAAAAAGCAAACAAGCAAATAAACAACAACAACCTTCAATGAATTTATTGTCCCTCTCATGAGGGCACATAGGTTACTTAATATAAAACCAGTATCTTATAGCGAGGGGAAGCATGGTGGAGCGGAAAGAACACTATCTTTAGAGTCAGAGGACACAGGTTCAGATCCCGTTTCTGGTGTACCTGTGTGACTTTGAGCAAGTTGCTTAACCTCCCTGGCACTAAGTTCCCTCATTTTATAAAAATGAGGTGGTATTAGACTAATATCCTCTGGGGTCCCTTTCCACCTCTAAACTGAGTAACTACAATCCTAGTCATAACCCCTCATTTCACAGATGAGGAAACTGAAGCCCAGATTTGGGAAAGTGATTTGTTCCAGGTATTACACTGAGTCAGTAACAGTACCAGGTCTAACAGGTTGGCTCTCCCAACCCCCCTCCTTGTATTTTTTTGACACAACTGAGGTTGTTCCTCTTTTGGGATGAGGTTCTAGNGTTACACTGAGTCAGTAACAGTACCAGGTCTAACAGGTTGGCTCTCCCAACCCCCTCCTTGTATTTTTTTGACACAACTGAGGTTGTTCCTCTTTTGGGATGAGGTTCTAG
>NW_020954564.1:30975856-30976006 GCF_900497805.2 Vombatus ursinus
GCTCCAAGTCAGTTTCAGTGAATTCTTTTCCTGGGCTGCAGGAGATGAGAGGGAACCAGAAGGGGTACCTCCTTACTGGCCTGAGCTTCCTCCTAAGCCTTCTGTGAGTCAGTGAAAAAAAAGTGAGAGATAGGCCCAAGATCTCTCAAA
>NW_020954564.1:30976040-30982722 GCF_900497805.2 Vombatus ursinus
TCCAGGAAAGAACCTTGAAGGATTCCTCCCACAACTATCCACAAACCCAGGCCCCAAAAGGAGTTTTTTTTTTCCTCATAGCACATGCATTTAAAGCCTAGGACAGTATCTTGCATATATTAGGTNCCCAGGAAAGAACCTTGAAGGATTCCCCCCACAACTATCCACAAACCCAGGCCCCAAAAGGAGTTTTTTTTTCCTCATAGCACATGCATTTAAAGCCTAGGACAGTATCTTGCATATATTAGGTGCTTAATAAATATAAGTTTAATTTAATTAAATTCAATTCTCCAGTTAGAAGAGAAGGTAATGCCCTCTCTGCCCTTAATGAATAAAGCCCCGATGCAGTGAGAAGAGTACCAGATGTGGAGGTTAATGGGTCTGGTTTCCTATTCTGGCCTTGCAAATGCCTGCCTGTGTGCCCTGTGCCAACTCCTTCTCCCCCTCCATTCTGGTCCTCAGTTTCCTCATCTGTAAAAAAAAATATGTCTTCTAGAATTTGATTCTATGATGAGAATGATGACTGGGACTGAATATAAAACAAGGCCTCTGTTTCTGAGTTGAGATCTTTCCACCAAGTCGATCAGCAAGCATTTATTAAGTACCCAATATGTGTCAGACACTGTGCTCAGTGATACTAGAATACAAAGACAAAAACCAAATATTTCCCACTCTCAGGAAGATTGTAATCTATCAGAGGAGACAATACGTGCATATGTAAGCAAATGCTGAATAAATACAAAGTAAATACCAAGGTATTTAAGAGAGAGAGGACAAGTCTTACTGCCTTCTTCTCTGGGTATCTTAAGCCTGATCCTCTAGTTCAGGAAAACCACATGCAGTAGGGATCCCTTGTCTGAACCCTATTCATTAAAGCTTCAAGTCTTGAGTAACATTTCTGGCTCAGATTTGCTTCTGTTTAATTTGTCTCTGATTTGGCTTATGTGCTGCACCCCCTTCCCTCATCTCCACCCCCACCCCCAAGTGTAATCAGCAATTATTGACTTTGGAGGACAGTGAGAAATACTACAATTGTGATATTTCATGCTTCTTTCTTGAAATCTGTCATCATATTCTTCATTTCCTGATTCTTCTGTCAAGTTTTGCTACATAAAATCCCTCTTCTCAGCAGAGGTGGAAGGAGGAGTCAGAGTAGCTGAGCGTTCATCCCTGCTGAGACACCTCTGAGAGATCCAGGTAAGGCCAACCATTCCAGCTCCATCTTTCCTTGGAGGTAGGACAAGAAGCTTCTTTGCTCTTCCCATGCTTGAAAAAACCTTCAAAGACCTGCTTCCCTCAAATCCCTGCAAGCCTCTGCTCCTAGGTTAAAGAATTAGGTGAATAAAGCAGCTTTCCTCAAGGACTTTGACTAATTATCCAAGGTATAGCTGAGTGAGCTTATTTTAAAATCAAACAGGACTGATGAATCTCTGTGCAAATGTACATTTGTTTGATTGGTTCAATAAACCAATAACAGGATAGGAAGTGGATCTGTGAATTCACTGATATAGGAAACTGACAGATGAAGAAATTCCCTCTACTAATACAGGTCAGCAACCGATAGTCTTAGAGAATCGTTTAGATGAGTAGGGAGATAACAAATGTTCAGTATGTGACAGAGACACTGACTTGAAGCCAGGTCAGTCTATCTAGCATATACACACAGATATGTATGTGTATGCATGTGAATATGCACACACATACAGGTACACACACACACACACACACACACACACACACACATATATATATACAAATACACATAAATATATGATAGATAGACAGACAGTCTAGCCACTGCCACTAGACCAATGATATTGCTTTATAAATGATNTATATATATACATATATATATACAAATACACATAAATATATGATAGATAGATAGACAGACAGTCTAGCCACTGCCACTAGACCAATGATATTGCTTTATAAATGATAAAATTAACTATCTGGGCAGCCTTGGTCAAGTCCTTTACTTATGCTGGACCTCATTTTCTTCCTCTGTAAAATGAAGAGGTTGAACTAGATGGTCCCCAAGGTTTCTTCCAGTGCTGACATTTTGTACTCATTTCCCTTTCAGTTGACACATTCTATAACTCTAGATCAGAGGTTCTTAACTTTTTTCGTGTGTATCATGGATCTCTTTGGCAATCTGCCGAAGCTTATGGACTCCTCCTCAGAGTAATGTTTTCAAGTGCTTAAAATAAAATACATAGAATTCCAAAGGAAACCAATTATAGAAAAATACAGTTACTGAAATACTGAAAAAAAAAATTCACAGACTCCACATTAAGAACCCTCACTCTAGAAACAGGAAATCTCGAAGTGATAGTAATGATAGGATCGTAGAGGTAAATGATGAAACCATTAAGTTGAGTATACCTTTAATAGGATGATTTCAATACAAATTGATGTTAATCTCTATTCAGGACTACCCGATTGACTGTTTTGACTGAAGCCTAACTAGGTGCTGAGTATCTTCAGAAAAGTGCTAGAAACAGCCAAATTCTTGAATCTATGATGGGGTTTTCCAATATCTGTCCAAGCCTAAGAAATAATAGCACTTAGAATCATTGAATATTAGATTGAAAATGAACCTTCTACAAAGAACATTGAATGTCAGGGCTATAATGGCTCTTAGGATTATAAAATAGACATCTTGAATGGCAGACCTGGGGCTAGAACCCAGGGTTCCTGACTGCCATGGGCTCCATATTCTTTCTACTACACCATTCTAAGTGCCCCTCTGGTCACGCCACTTCATAGGAGACTAGTAGAAGTTGAGAAGGCCCAAAAGGAGCCTGGCACTCCCAAATGCTTGAGGGAAACCTGTGCAAGATTACGGAAGCAGTTTTAGCACAAAGCTAATGAAATTGGTACCAAAGAAGAAACATGGAAATCTGAGCCTTGAGGCTTTGCACAGGCCAAAAATAGGAATTCAAGAAAAGCTGAGATTTTTCAAGGGACTCCTTCACAAATGATGTAGCAAAACAGAAATTATGTGTGGGGCACAGACCTCATGACCCCAGGAGGCTGCTGGTGCCTGTCTCTGGTCTGATTCATGTTGACTCTTTGTTCTTCCTACAAATCAGGAGCAAAGATGCTTCAGATTTGGGGCCTCATTCTCTTCTATGGCCTGCTCACACAGAGTTCGGCCCAACTTGAAGCCATCCCTGTGGATTCTGCTAGTGACCTGAGCACTGCTCTATCCCTTACCTCACCAGATCTCCTCTCAGGTTTATTAGGTGGTAAGTTACCCTCTCACTGGGCAATTGCTATGGAGAGAAAACACAATGCCCTGAAGTATGAATCCCTTCTCTAGTATCCAAGGGAAAGGAAATTCCTGACATCCAGTGAAGCCTATTCTGCCTTAAGACATTCTGACTGATTGTAAAGACTTTCCTTATAGGGATTGAAATGGGCCTAAGTGTTTTGGGGAAGTGAGGGTAGTGACCAGGTGAGATGGAAAAGGAGGCTACATTTGGAAGATGGGGAATGCCCAAAGATGTGAGTATATCAAAGGATCAAAGCAGATCCTTCAAGCCCTTCCTTATTGGACATGCTAATCTTTGAGCTTTATGGAGGGCCTTGCACTTTGTGTAAAATAGTAACCTAAAGTCAACCCAAAGTGTGACTGACCACTTAACACTAAATAAAGTTTAGTGGAAAGAGCCCTGGACATGTAGTCAGAGAATTGGGTTTGAGTCCCTGCTCTGTCAATTGTTACCAACATGTACTTGGGCAAATCACATCTCAAATTTCTTCCTCTGTAAAATGAAGGGTTTGGTCTAAATGAAGTCTCAGGTACCTTCCAGCTCTAAATCCTTTCATTCCATTCCAGGTCTCACAAATAGACTTCTCAACTCAAACTTGCTTGATATTCTCCACAATCTCCCCATCTTGGATAACCTGAAAACTGTGGGAGTTTCATCAGGAGGCCTCATTGGAGGCTTACTACCTAAACTAACCTCGATAATTCCAGGGCTGAAGAATATAATTTCGTGAGTCTCCTTGATGTGTTATTAGCCTTAAACTTGAATAAGGAAATGAGAAGGTCCTTGTCAGGGACAGAATTCCCAATATCCATGAAGGAAGGGGGCTAAAAAGGGCATGAGGGGAGGTTGGGAGGATCTTTTCACTTTTTACTGGCACAGCTGGCAGAGAAGGTTGAGAAGTTTTTCATCTTCTGGTAGTTAGAGAGGGAGAACTGAGAACCAATAGGTCTAACTTGAGAGAGAGTAGTATAACTATAAAGAGTATTTGATTTTGGAGAGGGAAGACCTGAGATTTTTCTCTGATTCTTTGCTACTGACTTACTGAGTGACTCTGGGCAAACCATTTTTAACCTCTCTGGGTCTCAGTTTCTCCATCTGTAAAATGAGGGAGTTGGGCTAAATGATCTTTAAGGTAACTTTCAACTCTAAAATTCTTTGGACCTACAAGAAAGTCCTTAGATTAGGTGTTGGGTGTGGGTATAAGTATGTCCCTTGGTTACAAGATCCCCCCCCCCTGCATTTCCAATTAAACATTAGGCAATGGTATTAATTAGTCAGGATATCAATAAATGAGCATTTATTAAGCTCTTACTATGTGCCAGGCACTGTGCTAGGCACTGAAGATACAAAGACAAAAATGATATCATTCTTACTCTTGATGAACTTACAATCCATGGGGTGAGACAACATATACGTGAATAAATATATGCAAAGTAAATTGTTTAGATATACTTATTTATATTGGTAAATTTGTAGAGTTTAGACTTTTGCTATACTCCAAAATATGTAATGTTTTTTGGCAGGGGGTGGGGGTAGGATGGGGAAGACACTAGTAGTTAGGAGGGAAAAGGTTTCATAGAGAAAATCAGTCAATAAACATTTATTAAGAGCCCACTATGTGCCAGATACTATGCTAAGTGGTGAGAATACAAAAAGAGGCAAAAAACAGTCCCTGCCCTCAAGGAGATCACAATCTAACAGGGGAGATAACAAGCAAACAAATATGTAAAACCAAGAAAGAAAGAGTTAGAAGAAAGAAGTCACTAGAATTAAGAAAGGTCACTTGAATAGACTTTTGAAGGAAACAAGGGATTGTGGGAGGTGGAGGTGAGATGGGAGAGCATGCCAGGCATGGTGAATAGCCAGTGTAAGTGTAGAGATGAGAGATGAACTGTTATGTGTGAGGAATAGTAAGAAAGTACTCTTAGCTGAACCAAAGAGTTGGAAAGCTAAGTTGGGGTTAGGTTGTGAAGGACCTATAAAGATAAACAGAGGAGCTTGTATTTTGATTCTAGAAGCAATAGGGAGCTAGTGGATTCTACTGAGTAGGGTTCCAGCTGAAAGCCAATGCCAAGGTTCATAATTTATGGAACCTTTGCTTGAAAATACCATCCCAATCTCTCTAGCCCCTTTCTCTCAACTGAGAAATGATTGGTGTTCGGGAATGGTTTGATTTGCTGTTCAAGGTGTGGTTCATACTCTAAAGGATATAGATTTGGAGGAGTTCCTTTTCAATGTGGCTCTCTGTGCAGGATCAATGTCTCCAATCCTGTCCTCTTGGAACTTGGCCTAGAACAGTCTCCTGATGGACACCGACTTTTTGTAACAATCCCTCTTGGAATGGTCTTGGAATTGAAAACGTGAGTGATATTTGAAAGCCTGGAAGTTCCTGTTCGGGAAATGAGGGAGGGTATTAGTATAGGGGACTTGGATCCTAAGGATCTTAGGCTTATCCAATATATGAAAAGTGGCAGGTGAGGTGATAAATTGGGAAGCATAATCACCTTATTCAATGTACATTCCCTGGGCCCAGTGTCTTTCAGGGTGTGCTTTCATTTTCAACTAACCATGGAGGTTAACATTGAGAATCCTTCAATTTCAGAGAAGTTCATGACTTCCTTCATTACCCTTTTAAGAGACTATTACTTCATCTCCTATGACTCCTCTAAGCCATTCCTTGGGCAATTAAAGCCTGGGATCCTACGCCATGACTAGTCATGTCTGGCTCCCCATGACCCGGCCCAGTCAGACCTGTTCTAATAGCCCTGAAGCAGGAAAGTTGAAATCAGGAGCCAGTTAGAACAGAACTTTGGGTCAGGAGACTGACCCTGTTTAAGTTAAGTTTAAGTAAAGTTAAATTTAAGACCCTGTTCTGCCCCTTACTAGTTGTGGGACCTTGGGCAAGTCATGACTCCTTTTTATGCCTCAGTTTTCTCCTCCATGAAATGAGGAATTGACCTTGATGATCTCTTAGCTCCCTTCTAGCTCTGACAGCCCCATGGGTCAATAGGGTTTGCTGAATCCAAGAACTGCTGCCTTCCTGGCCACCATCCAGTTTCAGGGCCAAAGAATCTAGAGTTCTTGCCATTTCTGTTTTGCCCCAATGGTGAGAGGCTGCACAGAGACCACAGTGTGTCAACCACATTGTGTTCTGACCCTCAGTTTCTTCATCTGCACAATAGGGATGCTAATCCCTGTTCTTTTGACATGATAGCACATTTGAGATGTTTGACTGTGAAAATGGATGTGAGAATTCTTTGGAATGTGCTAAGTACTTTATAAAGGCAAAGTCTGTATGTGAACAGAATGGGAGCTCTTCATGACCACAACCCCATTCCTGTGGCCAGTAGAGGATCTTCTCCCTCCTCTCTCTCTCTCTCTCTCTCTCTCTCTCTCTCTCTCTC
>NW_020954564.1:30982799-30983571 GCF_900497805.2 Vombatus ursinus
TTCTGTCTCTGTCTCTCTCTGTCTCTGTCTGTCTGTCTGTCTCTCTCCCCTTCCCCTAATCTGCCTTTTTTCTTGTTTAGATTCCTGACTGATAAACTTCTTAAGCTGGATATTAACCTGAATATCATAGTGGAGCTCATCGCAGTGAGGGATAACAATGGAAAAATCCACTTGGTGATTGGGGATTGTAAGCATGACCCTGGCAGCTTAAAGATCACTCTCCTGGAAGGGTGAGTCATCATTGATCCAAAAGGATCAATCCTTTTGGGTCCTGGCCTTATCAGCCAATGCCCATGCTTGGTGGTGGGAAATAAGCTTTTATTTTCCCTCTTTTGACCTGTTCCAATCTAGGCTCCAGCAGAAGAAAAAGGCGGGTTGGCCAGAGAATCAGGAATTTCCCACCAATGAGTACACACTCAATCGTGCATCCTGCTCCCACCCCCAATATGCTAGTTCTTCATCCATGTGTTCCTTCCTTTTTCCAGGGTTGCACCAAGCCTAGTGCAAGAACTTGTAGACACAGTGACAAAAACTCTGACTGAACGTCTTCCACATCTGATACAGAAAAAGGTAAGTGTGGAAATGAAGATTTCCTCTGAATTCTTAGGTCAGAGTATTACTACTGGGCAGGCCAAAGTGCCCTGAGACTGAGGAGACAAGGGATCATAGGATCATAGATTCAGAGCTGGGAAGGAATTTGGAGGTCAAGGCTAACCCCCTTTTACAAATTGAAAAGCTGAGGCCAACAGAAGTTAAGTCACACAGATTTTTT
>NW_020954564.1:30983605-30989249 GCF_900497805.2 Vombatus ursinus
AAAATGTCTGAAGTGGGATTTGAACCCAGGTTTTCCTGATTGCCCGGCACTTTCCTACTACACTATGCTGTCTCATTGGGATGGGATGGGATCCTATCTCTGCCACANTAAATGTCTGAAGTGGGATTTGAACCCAGGTTTTCCTGATTGCCCAGCACTTTCCTACTACACTATGCTGTCTCATTGGGATGGGATGGGATCCTATCTCTGCCACAGACTTGCTGTATGACTTTTTCTGGGCTTCAGGGTCCCCAACTACAAAATGAAAGGATTGAATGAGGTCGTTTCAAAAGTCCCTTTGAGCTCTAACATTGAATTATCTATGTTCTAAGGACCCTTCCAGCTCTGATATTCAATGTTCTTCAGACCATTGACAATCTTTCCAGATCAGGGTACCTCAGTGATGAGAAGTCCCATGGGATCTCCGTTCTGGTTCTTTTTATTGATTCATTCATCTCACATTTCCTTCTGTGCTTGTGTTTTAGGTGTGCCCTCTGGTTAATGAGGTCCTCAGCAGTCTGGATGTTACCTTGGTACATGACGTGGCTGGTAAGTTTCTGACCAAACATTCTTCCTCTCTGTCTATAAGTGACTGGATTGCTCAGATGGTTTTGCCCTATCTCCATGTTGTCACACATGACATTTAAGAACTTACCACCCAAAATGGATACAAACCTGGGATCTCATCAGTTAAGTCCTGCTTTTACTTCTCATCTAGCTCCAGACCCCTGTGGAGGGCCTCAATTTCCTCATCTATAAATTAAGGAGATTGGACTATATAAAGTCTAAGGTCCTCTCTACCTCTCATCTATGATCCTATAACAAGATTTCATGTTGGGCTGCAGGGAAATTCAATTGAGCTTATTAGTGCCCTCTCTGTTGAAAATGGGCTGTCCTCCAGAGAAAAGGTTGCTGATCAATCCAGTGGTAGGTTCTGGCCTCTTCAGAATCCTTAATCCCAGGCTCCTTTAAGAACTTTTCTCAAAGTTCCCAAAGTTGGAACTAGAGACTGATCCTCAGTACCCTCAGCTTCACTTTGGCTCCCCAAATTTGAGACACGTGTTCTTTCTTTCAGAAATATTAATTCATGGACATTCACTGCATCTTAAATTGTAAGCTTTCTCAAAAGAGATGAACCTTTCCTTCAAATGGGTAAGGGCTATATACCTTTAATTTCTGGGTTTTCCAATACATTTTCTATGAATGTTGAATTTTGGAATATTAGAATCTAGAATCTGTGAATCTGTGAATCCTGGAAATGTAGGACTGTGGAATTTGAGAATCCCAGAGATGTGAAATCACAGATTTATCCTGGCTCAAATTTGCTCCTGACAGAAGCATTTCTTGTCTTCAAATTTTCTCCTGCTTGAAGGACCCCCAACAGAAGAGACATGGGTTTCTGTGTTGGAGTTGACACTAGATGAGATGAAACACATTCGATTCACTGAGGTCCATGAGGTTCCTCTTCCCTGCATTTGGATCCACTCTCCACATCTGAAGTTTCTTTCTGGGCATCCTATTCTTTCTCCTGGGTTTTTCTTGTAATAAACTTTTCCCTATCTCGGCATTGATGGAATGGTCATTGCTCATTCTCCCTGACACCAATTAAATGCATGAGTGGTGGTAACAGTTGAGGCTGGGCATGTTTTTGTGTCTTGAGGACACTCTCCAGGGCAGGTGCAAAGCCAAGACTGGGCACTCAGAAGGTACTTAATTGGTCTGTACTTGTCAGAATCAGGAGAAATGGGTTTTGGTTAAGTTCCCCACTACCCCCAGCTAAGTAACTGTCATTTTGATCAAATCACTCAATACTTCCCGGTCCTAGTTTCCTAATGAGGAAAATGGGATGATATCCATCTAAGAGAAAATGAGTTCATGGATGGAAAGTTCTTTGGAGAAATGGAGTCTGGATGAAAAATTGATATTGCTATTATATATAACAGCAAACAGGTAAAGCCATGATTTCCCTGGAACTTTGGGAAATATAAGGGATGCAAATCTGTGAATCCATAACCCTTGCTCTTTCTCCTGGATCCTCCCATATCCTCTTTTTATTTTTCAAAGCCCCTTCCACTACTCTGGATGAACTTGAATCTCCAGTATCTATCTGTAGCCACTGGAATCCCATGGGATTGGTCCCAGGGGCCAGGAGAGATGATAAAATCCTTCCTGTCCCTAGAGTTGGTTCCGGTTTCTTTTAGTTCATAAAACTAACAACCTAGATTGGCAGTCAGGATACTGGGGTTATGATTGTGGCTCTATTACCTTAGTTTGGAATTTTAGCAAGTTCTTTGAGCATGTGATGAATGTCAGAGTTGGAGGAACCTCAGAGTAGACCTAGACCCATCTCATCATTTGCCAGAGGAGGGAACTGAGGGTCAGAGAGGTAAAGTTATTCACCCAAGGTCACATACTCAGCAGCAGAAGGAGATTCTTCTTAGTGGAATTGCTGGGCTAGTAGGCAGTGAGGTAGCATGGTGGATAGAGTGTAGGACTTTGAGTCAGGAAGACCTGAATTCAAATCTAGCCTTAGGTACTTACTATCTGCATGTCAGTTGTCCTCTGTTTTACCATCTGCATGTTACTTGACCACTGTTTGTTGTAGTTTCCTCAGCTATAAAAGGGTTGTCTACCCCCCACCACACATGCATGCACACACTACTAGCTACCAACTACTACTGCCCCAATTCCATTTAATCCCTTAACATCAATATACTTTTAAAAGGGATATTCTCTATGAAGATTTAGTAAGAACAATAGTACAAGCATCTTCACCTAATACCATGGGGGCATACTCTACTCTATCGCACCTTAGTCTCTGGAGAGGGTGGGACAGTTTCTCCATAGCATTGGTCCTACCAACTTCATGTCCAAATGCTCCATCTCTAGTGGATTTGTCCTCATCTCAGCTACCAGTAGGCTGGAACCCAAAGGCCACCCTTTGCTTCTAGGGACAATGATGCTGGTCTCGCTGCAAAAAAGACTGGGAAGATAGGACACCTGTTCGTTCACTCTTCTGACCTTTGAAGACTCATAAGGTTTCATTCTTCAATGTCTTCACCTAGTGTGGAAAAGAAAAAATGCAGAGGTGAAGGACATAGGTCACAGGTCAGCTATAGTGGGCATGGCCCAGAGCCTCTCTTTATGTGCATTGTCTTTCCCTGCATGCCATCAGCAAAGAAATAAAATCAAGAAGAAAAGAGCTGAACAGAATGTTCTAGAGTGAAATTGAGGGGGTTGAGACGTTTTTGAAGGAGCCTCTAGTTACAGTTCCACAACTGTAGCTAATCAAAGAGGCTACTCTCATGGCCAGCAGACCTGAACCAGTTACAGAATGCTTATCCATACTCCCACATCTCTCCATATCCTCAGGTACTCATCATCACAACTCTCCTAGAAGCACGCTCCTAGACTTTTTCATATGGGGAGACCCCACCAGAGTCATTGTTACAAATGTATTAAGCATATTCAGTCCAGATTGGTTGCCCTTAATTAGGAAGATTTGATTATGTCTATCCTCTTGAGCCCTTTCCTCACCTTGACCCCCAACCCCACCTCTATCTTGCTTCTATATTTCCTCCCTAAGGATCTCTTCTAGGCTTTTGTAGTTTCACACCAATATAAAGCAAGTAGAATGTGCCAGATAAAATGGAATCCTTAATACCTCTGCCTTGTACCCTTTGGGGCAGCTAGGTGGTATAGTGGATAGAACCCTGGGCTTGGGGTCAAGAGAACTCTTCATGAGTTCAAATTTGACCTCAGATGCTTACTAGTTATGTGACCCTGGGCAAGTCTCTTAACCCTATTTGCCTCAGTTCCTCACCTATAAAATGAGCTAGAAAAAGAAATAGCAAACCACTCTAGTATCTTTGCCAAGATAAACCCCAAATGGGGTCACGAAGAGTCAGATACCAGTGAGCAATAGTTCTGTGCCTTATAAAGACATTGAAGAAGTGTGTTCTCTCTGATTTCCTAATTTTTTTTATCTCTGTTTTGGGCTTTTCACCATTTTAATTAGCAAGGAAAGAAGTTGCTATGATTACTTTTCATTTCAATAAGCATTTATTAAATGCCTGCTAAGAGCTAGACACTGTGCTAAGCACCAAGGATACAAAAAAAAATTTTTTTTAAACTGAAACTGTCCCTACTCTCAAGCAGCTTACAACTCTATTGGAGAAAACAACAGGTATATAGAAAAATAAATGCAAAATATGTACAAAATATAGAGGCAGCACAGTCTAGCAAAAGAACGTTGGCCCTTGAGTGAGAACAAATGGGTTCAAATTCTACCCTATGTGACCATGGGCCAGTCAATTACCCTCCCTTGACCTCAGTTTTGTCATCTGTGAAATGAGGAGATTGAACAAGATAGCCTCTGAGATTCCTTATAGTTCTAGTTCTATGATCCTACTATAAGATCCCTTTCTAGGATACTCCTCCAGAGTTGTGCTTGAACTCTCAAGTTGGGTCCTTAGATGGTGGCCACTACCTCAAGTTTTAAGGTGGCTGTTTCTAATACTGTAACTTACAAGCCCCCACAAATGTACCTCTCATTAACTACCAGCCAGTATTCATGATTAGTTCTTTGCAAAAGCATTTACTCAAATGGCATAGCAAGCATGACAGTTATGACACTCCTCTCATAAGCCTCAAATGTACTCTCCCACAAATACATACCATGTCTATGAGGAAAAAGGGCTTATACTTGGAGTACAGTGGTAGTGAGACACCTAGGCAGGATGCATCTGTAGCAAAGGCAACTCACTCACTTTTTGTGTTGCAGGGTTGGGAAGTCCATTCTCTCTTCATAGAGTCCTCACACAGTTCTCCTTCGCATCTGTTGGATGGGTTGTTTAGCTGAGATCAAAGGATCTCTGCTCTTCTCCTAGACTGACTCTATTCTCCGCATTCAGTGGCAGTGTATCCTACTGTTCAAATATTTCCCTTTAAAAGATGATTAGGGAGTGGAAAAGTAGAAATAAAATTCTCTAATCCTTCCCTAGGACGTGCAGAGAAGTCTCTAACGATCTTAAAGTTATAAAATTACGGCATCCAGTTCAAAAAAGAAGCTAACCTCCTAAAGATGTACATGTATCATATTCTTGGTATCTTCCCAAAGTTCAGCATCACTTTTATTCAATGATATCCCAAGATCACAATGCAAGAAATTCATAAACATGATAATAACATAAAATATCATGCATTTAAAACATGGAACACAAAACAAAACCTGTTAGCCAAACGACGTCAATCCAGTTGAATGAATCTCTAAATCAGCTGCATAAATTATTCCATTCATCTACCAATTTTGGCATTCTATACTAGTTACATTCCAAGATTAGTAGAGAGTAGTTATACCTTTTGCTTTTATAGTTACAAAGGTGGTACCAGAAATTACCATTCAGAGCACAGATCAACCATGTTGTGAATAGTAATTTTCTGTAATTAGTTTATCAAACCCAATATAAATCCAGATTTTATTTTATTATTATTATTTTTTTGCCACTTTCTATATTTTGAGAACTGTTCCTGTTTAAAGTCTTGATAGCCTCCTCCTGGATATCCAGTCCAGCAGGGTTTTGGGTTTTTGCTTGTTTGTTTGTTTTTATTAATTTATTTTGATTTATCAATAATCACTTCCATA
>NW_020954564.1:30989329-30990757 GCF_900497805.2 Vombatus ursinus
TGCACAATTTGTACTATATGATTCCAGCTACTTTTCCACATTTATAAAAATATCAAAATTTATAAAATTGAGCTTACAAATTATGAGAAATCTCAAAACTTACTTTAACTCTCTGAGGAAGAAACAAACATTTCCCCAAGTGGAGTTCACCATTTTATAGACATAGAAATCTTTCTACTCTCTTCTTCACTCAATGAGGTCTAAAATTTCTCAAAGTTTCTACAATATTTTGCTAAATCTTAGGCTTTTCTTTTGGCCCATGTTGGACATTTGATAGGTGACAAAGTTGATGACTTTATATTGTCCTAGCTTGAGTGAAAAATCACTGTCTATGTCTGCAGTTAGGGAAGAAAAATTGAATTGTGTTTTCCAAATCTTTGGACTTCTAAGAGCATTTTTATATGCTCATTACCCTCTAATTGAAATTCATTATACTGTCAGTGCAAACAGTCTCCAGCTTTTTCCAAGTTTCTTTCCCTTTATTTCTAAGGATTCTGACCCAAACCCTAAAAACCACAGGACTTTACCTATCTACACACACTGACCCAATGCTTCACTTTCTTTCACTACTACATTCTCATTCCACACCTATTTGCTTCCAAATTAGATCTCAAACCATCTTTAAAACAAGCTTTCATATCAAACCATTAAATGTCTCCATTGCAAATTATGCTGTACACTTTTCTAATACATCTCAAATTCCCTACAATACTGAACTGAAATTTCAACATGTATGGACAGTTTCTCATTTTGTCAAGTAAACTGCTTCTAATTTGGTTTCTAACAAACAAATGCATGGTCTATTTTCATTCCTTTTAGATGACTTAAAAAAATCATATGGGCAATGAAATTTGCCAAAGCATTCACAGATGATCACAACGGACCACACTTAAGATGATATTTTGAATTTTTTCATTTTATTTGCTATTTTTATTTTCATAGACATCTTTCTTTTCAAGCTGGAGAAAAGAATAAATGTTTGTGATGGGAGATTCTTAAGCCCAAGAAAAGGCTCTGCTTCAGACTTCAAAACTATTTTTTTCCTTTTGGAATCATTAGAGACAAAGCTTTTAGATTGGTTTCAGTTCTGTTTAGGACTGAGCATTTTTTAGTCTGTAAAATAACTTTCTTCCCTTACAATAAGACAGTAATTTTTTTCTCACTTGAAGGGAGTAATGATAGAGGAGCAAATTTCATAAAGTTTACTTTTTTTAAATTTTTATTTCTTGAAATTTTTCCCCATTTAATAGTACTTTACTTTTTCCAATTACCTGTAAAGATAGTTTTCAACAGTCACTTTTTTGCGTTCCAATTTTCAGTTCCAATTTTTTTTCTCCCTCCCTCCCCAACCCCTTCCCCAAGACAGCAAGCTATCTGATATAGGCTATACATGTACAATCATATTAAACATATTTCTACATTAGTCAT
>NW_020954564.1:30990792-30991103 GCF_900497805.2 Vombatus ursinus
TGTTCCTTCTCTGGATGTGGATAGCATTTTCCATCATGAGTTTTTTGAAGTTAGATCTTAGACAATTGTATTGTTGAGAAGAGCCAAATCTATCAAAGTTGATCATCACCCAATGTTGATGTTACCATGTACATTGTTCTCCTGGTTCTGCTCACTTCACTCAGCATCAGTTCATGTAAGTCTTTCCAGGTTTTTCCAAAATCTGCATTTTCATCATTTCTTATATCACAATAGTATTCCATCTCTTTCTTATACCACAACTTGCTCAGCCATTCCCCAATTGATGGTCATCCCCTCAATTTCCAATTCTT
>NW_020954564.1:30991161-30991377 GCF_900497805.2 Vombatus ursinus
AGGTATGCACAGTTCATAAAGTTTACTTTTAACAGTCCCAGGGAGCCACATCCCTCCAAAAACCACCAGCATATTTAAAACATTCAAAATATACTCCTATCATAATTTGGAAGTACGCATTAAATAGACTATACTTCAGTCACAAATTTAGTCTGCAATTAGTTTGTAATGCCAGAAATTTCAGAAAATGGGCAAAAGATCTCCTTCCTAGTTGTC
>NW_020954564.1:30991448-31002487 GCF_900497805.2 Vombatus ursinus
CTTTGGCTAATTAGACCACAGAAAAAGGACGGTTGGATTTACCAAGACACAGAATATAGACAATTCTGACAGTACACGATCTGCATTACATAAAACAAACACATATACACACAGAAAAAATAAGGCTTGTTCTTCTCTTAAGAAAGATTGTAAAGTCTATAGAGCTGGATTTCAGGGGAGGGACAGTGAGGTTTCCTGGGCTATAGGTAGAGGCAGGGAAGAGAGGAGGTTTTTAGGATCCTTTAATGTTTTCACCATTCCTGCCTGGTCTTAAATATTTTTTACTCCAGAGAATATTTCACGCCAGCAATAATCTTTTGCTTCCCTCTCCCCTCCACCCCAATTTCTGCTTCCCCAAAATATCAATAGTCCTGCCTAGGATGAAGCACTTTCACAAACCCTCAAAATAGATTTGTTTGTCAGAATTGAAATTCCCACCATCTGACTACTGCCAACTATAATTTTCATTAGAATATCCATCCCAGATGTGACATAAGGCCACTAAATACTTTATACTTTAAGGCAACTTTCCAGGTTGAAAATAAAATTTGACCAGGTTAGAGGAAACTCAACGTTTAGTTTAGTCTATCCTCACACTGAATTGGAACCACAGTCCTCAGAAGTCACTTCCAGAGATTTTTTTTTAATCATTGTGTAGCATGGAATAGTCTATTTATTCTTAGGTTCTTCCTTGCCTCCCAGAACTAGATAACACAAAAACTCCAGGTAGAAGATGAGAAAAAACAGAATAGCTAGATCTCTTACTTATAAGCTTGCCAAATATCAGGTGGGAGGGCACGGGGTTCAGATTTCTCTTATTCCTAATCCAGGTAGCTACCGAGAAACAAAAGAAGGCCCTCGCATTGAAGCAACAGGTTCCCTGATGGAACCTTTGCATTGTACTGCCAAGTCACTGCAAGATGCTCCAGTCAAATAGTCCCAGCTCTGGGCAATAGTTCATAACTAAAAAGATATCAGGCACAAAAGCTCTGTTAAAGTCATTGAAGGACCTAGTCAATCCCCAGGCTGGGTCAGGAACCACTGATATGCCATATGATAAATATACCAAAGGACCTGTCCTAGTCTATCCTCAGTTTAATCGCTGATATGCTATATACAGACAAGACATAAATAGAGTCTCCATTCGAGCCAACATCTCTGACATTATGGCTGCCATATAACAAATAGGCCAAAGGATCAAATCTTTCCTCAGGCTGGACCAGGAGCTACTAACTGTCTTAAATACCAACTTAATTTCTAATAGGTATCCTTCAAGTTATTTTCTCAACAGCTTCATAGGGTAGAAATCAAAGAAAATAGCTTTTACTGCTTTGTGGAACTTTGGAGACAGTTGAATCCTAGGAGGCATGGATGGATAAGAAATCCGACCTATTAGTTAGCTCAGTGATCCTGGAGTCCAAGCACCCCCTGTCCCTGCTCAGGGGATTCTAGCCATCCTCCTGACTATGCCAGATCTCATTTGGTTCTCATGATAGTTCTGAGAAGATACAAGGGCAGAAATTATTATTCTCATTTTAGACATTAGGAAACAATGGCAGGGACCCTGAGCCTTCACATGGATCTTTAGTTAGAGCCACCTTTCTACCCCCACAGTCCAATATTCCATCTTGGGAATTCTCCAGGATTGGCCTGATCCACTTCAGCAGGCCTTGCTGGCCATCAGCTGCTTTGCTCACCTCCCTTGCTCACCACCCTCCCTTTGCCCACCCTGGTATTCTATAGTCAGTCATATTGTCCCATGGAAATGAAGTCTGGAAGCTGTGAAAGGCAAGCCTGGGCACATACAGCAATGAGAGGTAGGGATAGTAGTCGCTTATAAGCCCATTCAGCCTTCTAAATGTTAAGGGAAATAGGGGTTTTGGGTCCCAGCATCTGACTAATAACTAAGTAAGTGATGATCTTAGTCTAATCTGAGTTCTAGAAATGAATGGTGATCCAAGCCAGAGATCTTGAGAGATGAAAGGCTTAGAATTTAGAATGTCAAAGCTAGAAGGATCATAAGATTAGAGCTAGAAAGTCCCTGAAAGATGATCTAAGCCTGCTTCCTCCTTTCATGGATAAGAAAACTCAGGTCCCCAAAGTGACATGTCTAAGGTCACCCAATGAGCTGGTGGCAGAAGCAAGATGAGAGCCCAGGCCTCTTCACTCCCTACTCCAAGGCTCTTTCCTCTGCACCCAGCTGCCTCTTAAACCTTAGAGGGTTGCTATGGTTTGGTAAACAAATAGCATTTTATTTTTCTCCTCTCCAGCACTGACTCATTTTCTCATTCCTTACTAGGCACTGCAAGAGTGTTCAAGTAAAAGAGAAGCTACATTCTCCAGCTTGTGGAGAAAATCAATAATAAATAATTATAGCACAGGCCCTTCTGTGTTCTATTGTTTGTCCCAACCTACTTCATCAGATTTGTCCAGTGGACAGGGAACATGGTGGAGCTGGAGTTGTGTTTTAAGCTTGAGCTTCTCAGGCTCAACAGAAATTGCAGCAAGTGATGACAGATGGGTCATGGCTATTAGTAATCATCAGAATGACAATAGGTCTAAGTGTCCAACTTGAACTGAAATGTGCCAAATTTCCATAGATATCCAGCCACCCATTATTAAAAAGAATTCTTTGTTACCATGGAAACAATCTTTCCTCCATTGTTAATTGATGAGAGCACTCTCACATATTTCCTGCATTGCAATTTCACCATCTTTTTTTGTCCCTCCAGTGAGGGAGAAGGGGAGATAAGAAGGAGAGGAAATAGATTTTTTTGTTAGCGGAGATAATCTAAATTAATTTTTTTTTCTAGGCTATTGGGGTTAAGTGACTTGCCCAGGGTCACACAGCCAGTAAGTGTTAAGTGTTTGGTCTGAGGCCAGATTTGAATTCAGTTCCTCCAGACTTCAGGGCCGGTGCTCTAACCACTGCGCCACCTAGCTGCCCCTTAAATTAAAAATTGTTAAAGGACATAATATTTTTAAAAGGACATAATATTCACTTTCACCAGAGAATCAATAGAAGTCATAGGAATAGGATCACTATTTTAAAAATTCGAGATTGTTTCTCTACCCTTGTATGAAGCTCTGAATAATTGCCAGGAGTCTTATGACCATGATTTGCAACCACCAGCAACTTAGTTGTGCCCCTCCTTCCCCATACAGTTTAAGGACTTTCAGTAGAGATGAACAAAGATCTTAAGGACTTCCTCCCCTGAACCAGAACATAACAAATATTCCTGCTTCCTCCTCTAGCTAGCCTGCTTTAAGTTGCTCTGTCCTTCTGCCCTGTTCTGAATACCATCTGACTTCACTCATGTGATCCAGAATCTCTGGGTTGGTCCTATTGGTACCTATTACTGCTGTCTGGAATGGTCCAATTCCCTCAGCTGAGTTTAAAATCAGGGGCCAATAAGAGGAATTTATGAAGGAAGGGACCGTGAATCTAATATCCCTCCTAATCCATCCAATATTGGAAATAGCATCTTTAGGTCATGCCAAACAGTTCCTAAGCAAATCCAGTGAAACTTTCTTCTCTGGGCCATCCACTGTTGAAATCCTGCCTCCAAGAGGACCCCCTCTACTAGGCTTCAGTGCTTACAGAATGGAAAGCTTTTTAAAATAGTCTGGAAACCACCTGTTACGAAAGTTATCGGTATAAACACGAAAATAGTTTCAAGGGATCTCTGAGTCCTGAATTTTAATCTTTCTTATAGAGGAACAGGTCCTGTCTGGTGTAGCATCTAGTGCTACGGATTCAGGGCCCCTACTGTTGAATTTTTAACCATCTGTTGCTAATCCGCCACCTTCCCCAATGCCAGCTATTCTCTGAAGTGAATGGTTTTGATACAGATAGGACAGCCCCCACAATCCCCCTTTTTCTAATAGAGAACTTTGGAGTGACTAATGAATATCCATGAGCACACCTCCTGACACTCCAGAAATTTTGCATTTCGGCATCTGGCATCTCATGCCTCTTCTGATCCAGGAGAGATTAGAGCTCTCTTATGATTTTGAATCTTTTGGGGGGAGGAGGGGCACCTAGGTGGCACAGTGGATAGGGTTCTGGGCCTGGAGTCAGGAAGACCTGAGTTCAAATCTGGTCTCAGACACTTACTAGCTGTGTAAATCACCTAACTCTGTTTGCCTCAGTTTCCCCATCTGTAAAATGAGCCAGAGAAGGAAATGACAAACTACTCTAGTACCTTTGCCAAGAAAACCTACAAATGGGGTCCTGAAGAGTCAAACATGATTGAAAACGACTGAACAAAAGCAACAACATATAACAACACATAACCCTGGCTCTTTGGCCCTTATCGCCTAGAGTCTGGTTCTATTATATTTCTCCCCTTCCCCAGAGTACTCCAGTACCCTTAATGTGGTTGAGTGTGTTTAGCCTCTCCCTTTAGCTCAAGCCTCCCTTTTGCTCAATTCTAGTTCCATTTTAATTTTAAGGGGAATCTAGAATCCTAGTTTCATTTAATCACATAACAATGCTTTAATATTTATTTCAAAGTATAGTAAAAACATACAAATATACAAACACTCCTCCTAAAACAGGGTTGGAGTAGAGAATAATCCCACCTATATTCTCTTTGGAGAAGGGAAGGGGATTACGTTCACAGTTTAGTTCAGTTACTATTTAGCACCAGGCTCACCACATTCCAAGCCCAAAGCTTGTTCCATTGTGTTCCAGAACCTTGGTTTCTCAGGGCTTCCCTGCTGGGCTGGCAAGTAACATTTAACTTGGAATCTTGGCCACAACGTCCCTGTTGCCTGAGTTTCCAGGTCTATAGATGCTACCACCTGTGCTCAGAACAGAAAAGGACAAACAGACTAAAACCTCACACCTGTTTCTCTGGGCCCAGGGCCAAAGGGGCCCATGACCTTTCCCCCTACCCAGATGAGTGCATGGTGCCCATGCTGTAGACTAGCAAGACTTTGACTGCTAGATGACCCCAGAAAGAGAGTGAGACTATCCTCATCTGACAATTTGAAACAGACAGCCCATTCTGGTTACACAACAAATGGAAAAAGTTTGTTTCCACTAACAAAGCAGGGGAATGCACAATGACTTCTCCCAGAACCAGGTTCCTGATGTCTATGGGTGCTTCCATCTTAGGTGATCTGAGAATGCACCAAAACTGGGTTATACCTACACTCACATAT
This sequence comes from Vombatus ursinus, assembly GCF_900497805.2. Lineage (NCBI taxonomy): Eukaryota > Metazoa > Chordata > Mammalia > Diprotodontia > Vombatidae > Vombatus > Vombatus ursinus. The sequence goes on from NW_020954564.1 coordinate 30,996,618, forward strand.
GTTCTTTTCTCCAGGAGAGTATGAGCTCCTTGAAAACAGGGACTACTTCCTTTTTCTTTGTATGTTCATTGATTAGCACATAATTGGCCCTTAGTAAAAGGAAACTGGGCTCTTAGTCAGAAGATCTGGGCTTGACTTTCTATCTTTTCTGCTTAGTGAGAGTGTAACACTTTACTACCTTGAGCTGTAATTACCTTCCTGATAAGGCTGTTATTGCTGACCCCATTTGGAATTTTCTTGGCCAAGATACTGGAATAGCTTGCCATTTCCTTCTCCAGCTCATTTTACAGATGAGGAAATTGAGGCAAAGAGGGTTAGGTGACTTGCCCAGGGTCATATAGCTAGTATGTGTCTGAGGCCATTGTAAGGGTCATTGTGAGCTGGGACTGATAATGAAAAGAACTTTTTATGCCTTGCTTCCTTATATTATTTATCTTTATTGTTTCTATTACTATAAATAATTATATTACTTATTACTATAATTATAATTGTATTATATATCTTTAAATATATTGGATATCTTAGATATAATTATATTATATATTATTAAATATATTATTTATAATTATATACTATTTAATATGTATTATATATAATTATATGATTATAATTATAAATATATTGCTTATTAGTAAGTTATATTATTGTTTATATAAATTTATATTATCTCTATTACTATCAACAATATATTACCAGAGTACAGTAGAATGGAAAAGGTAAAAGAGTTAACCAAGTCATCAAGACTTGTTTCAAATCCTGCTTCTAACATCTATGAGCTGTGTGGCCTCATACAAGTCATTTGGTCTATAGGTATAGCAAGCAACTCATTAGAATTTAGCTGTTGAAAATCTTGGTGGAGGTAATGCCCACACCTGGAATTCTCTAAATTGTCAAAATAAGATTGTATCTGATCCTTGAACCTCTGCCCTTGAATCTCTGAATTGATCCTCTTTTCTCCTCTTTCTCTCTGTCTCTCTCTGCCTCTGTTTCTGTTTCTCTGTCATTGTCTCTGTCTCTCTTACCTCATTAGCTCCCAAAGATTAAATTATCACCTCTATTCTGATGACATATATATGTATATATATATAAAATATGTGCACATATACCTATATGTATGTGTAATACACATGTGTGTATATGTGTATATATTTATCTATCTTTCTAGTCCCAGAACCCATTGATACAGAACTCTCTCCTTATTGGTGGAGATGAATGTCTTGCCCTGCCCTGCATGAGGGGCAGGGTGGAGCTGATGAGAGCAGAAAGAGCTCAAGCTTTCACCAATCTTTGAGTCTTCTTGACTTTTCAAGTCAAGTCACTTTGGGTGTTACTGGCTTCTGACTTTGAGAGGGAAGATGGAAGAAGCCACCACACTTAGGCTGTTGAAGGAAAAGACTCTGGGAAGATATGAGAGGAGCAGGCAATCATCATATTCCTATTCCCAGTTTGCTAGAGACTTCAGGGAGTTTCCTCTTGGGTAAGATCCAGAATTTTATCTCTTGGTTGAGCTGAGTTACTTCAGTTTCAATGGGAGAGCTCCTTCAGAGGCAGAGAGACCTATAAGTGGGGCTATTGCAATAATCCAGACAAGAAGTGATGAGGGCTGGATTAGCAATATGGCTGTATGAAGGGAAACGAGGAGATGAGTGTGAGGGATGTAGAAAGAAGATTTGGCAACTGGCTGGATATGTGGGATGAGGGGCAGTAAAGAGTGGCAGATGACCTGGAAATTGTGAATCTGGCTGCCTGGAAGGATGATGGTGTCTGGGGAGAAACAGGGAAGTTCACTAGAGGGATGGATTTGGAAGGGGAACATTCAGTTTGGGCCATGTTGAGCTTGAGACTGTCATTTCTCTATGTGACCTCGTTTAATTTTCACAACAATCATGTAAGGTTAGTACTATATAGCTTTAATTACTTTGTCTGAAAATTGCTCATGTCTTTTGATCATTTATCAATTGGGGAATGGTTCTTATTTTCATAAATTTAAGTAAGGTATCTATATATATATATGAGAAATAAGGCCTTTATCAGAGAAACTTGCTTCAAAAATATATTCCTCTTAACTGCCCTAATAATGAGAAAGTTCTTATAAGTTACAAGTATCATCCTCCCATGTAAGAATACAAACAGCTTAACTTTATTAAATCCCTTATGATTTCCCTTTTCTGTTTACCTTTTTATGCTTCTCTTGAGTCTTGTATTTGAAAGTCAAATTTTGTATTCAGCTCTGGTCTTTTCATCAAGAACACTTGAAAGTCCTCTATTTCATTGAATATCCATTTTTCATCTGCTGGATTATATCCACTTTTGCTGGGTAGGTGGTTCTTCATTGTAATCCTTGTTCCTTTGCTCTCCAGAATATCATATTCCAAGCCTTCCTATACTTTATATAGAAGCTGCTAAATTTTGGGTTATCCTGACCGTGGCTCTAAGATGCTTGAATTATTTCTTTTTGGCTGCTTGAAATATTTTCTCCTTGACCTGAGAACTCTGGAATTTGGCTATCATATTCCTGGGAGTTTTCATTTTGGGATCTTTTTAAGGAGGTGATTGGTGGATTATTTCTATTTCTATTTTACCCTCTGATTCTAGAATATCAGGACATTTTCCCTTGTTAATATCTTGGAAGGTGATATCTAATTTCTTTTCTTGGTCATGGCTTTCAGGTAGTCCCATAATTTTTTTTCTTTTTTTTTTCCTTTTAGGTAATTGGGGTTAAGTGATTTGCCCAGGGTCACACAGCTAGTAAGTGTCAAGTGTTTGGTCTGAGGCTGGATTTGAAGTCAGGAGAACACCATTAAACTGCACAAGAACATGTGCAGTTTAATGGTGTTTGGTGTGTCATTCGAAATTGCTTTCCAGAATGATTGAACCAGTTCACAGCTCAACAATAGTACATTAAGATACCTGTTTTCCCACAGCTCCTCCAGGAAATTAAAAATTGTACTATATCATTTAATGATTGATTCTATTCTGTAATCAATCCTATTCCCTATTTTTGTCAAGCCCTGTTGTTGTTCAAGTATTTCATTCATGTCTGATGCTTCATGACCCTATTTGGAGTGGTTTGCTATTTCTTTCTTTAGCTCATTTTAAAAATGAGGAAACTGAGCCAAATAGGGTTAAATATTTGCCTAGAATAACACAGCTAGTAAATGTCTGAGGCCAAATTTGAACTCAGGAAGATGAATTTCCTTGATTTGAGGCCTGGCACTCTATCCAGCTGTGCCACATAGCTGCCTCAAGTTGCTATGGAGCCCTATTTCTCAGTTAAGCTTAAGGATGCTGTCTCTCCTAGATGGAATGAGCTTAAAAGCATGGTTGAAGAGCAATGATGTTATCATACTTGCAGCTGGCCCCTTGGTTATCTGCTTGCTAATCAGTATAAAGTGAGACTTCTGTTTATTGTCTGTAAACACTGACCAGCTTAAGCTGGAACCCTTCACTTTACTAATAGTTATATGTGTCACTGTTAATAAACTGATTCTGTTCAAAGAACTATCTCTGTTTACCTTTATTGAATTTTACTTGCCACTATTTTGAAAGTCCCTTCAAGACTGAGAAAGAGAGAGTCTGGTCTCCCACACTCTTTTTTTTTTTTAATTGTATTTTTTTTTCCAATTACATGCAAAGAAAGTTCTCAACATAACTTTTATAAGATTTTGAGTTCCAAACTTTTTTCTCCCTCCCTTTCCTCCCCCCCAAGACAGTATGCAATCTGATGTAGGTTATACATATATAATCATATTAAACATATTTCCATATTAGTCATGTTGTAAAAGAAGAATCACGACAAAAGGGAAAAACCAAGAGAAAGAACAAAACAAAACAAAACAAAAGGTGAAAATAGTATGCTTTGATTGTATTCAAACTCCATAGTTCTTTCTCTGGATCTGGATAGTATTTTCCATCATGAGTCTTTTGGAATTGTCTTAGATAATTGTATTGCTGAGACTATCAAGTCTATCAAAGTTGATCATCACCCAATGTTGATGTTACCATGTACATTGTTCTCATGGTTCTGCTCACTTCACTCAGCATCAGTTCATGTAAGTCTTTGCAGGTTTTTCTGAAATCTGTCTGCTCATCATTTCTTATAGCACAATAGTATTCCACTACATTCATATACCAAAACTTGTTCAGCCATTCCCCAATTGATGGGCATCCTCTCAATTTCCAATTCTTTGCCACCACAAAAAGAGCTGCTATAAATATTTTTGTACATGTGGGTCTTTTTCCCTGTTTTATGATCTCTTTAGGATACTGATCTAGTAGTGATATTGCTGTATCAAAGGGTATGAATAAATTTTGGTTGTGATCTAGCTTTTTTCTTGAACCAAAATCTTCTCTGAGCTATAAGGTAAGAAAATTTTTAATTTTGTCTCTCAATATCTGTCTTGGGTTGTTGCTCTGTGTTCAGTGTGATAATTTGGAAAAAAAAACTGATCATATAAAGCTTGGAAAATCACCTTTAAGAACTTAAAACCTTGGATAATGGATTTTTCAAGGTTGGCTAAAACCCTTGCAATAGGGCTGTCTCTCAGATACCCAAAGAGGGATTGATAGCCTTTGTTGGGAAGTGCTAAACCTTAGATAATTTACTTTCTCTTTGGTGGGCTCCTGGGTTTCCCAGAAGGGAGTTGTTGAACCTTAGAGGATTTTATTTCCTCTGGAGGAGGCTCTTGGCCTTAGACTAAGCAAGTGCTTCTCAGTCTTAAAAATCAAGAAGGGTTCTTCCCATTAAAGGGTAGGGAAGCCCTTCTTCCCAGTTGTGCAAAAAGGAAGCAACCAAAATATAGCCATTCCAGATGTATTTTTTTTTTCCTGTGTCTATAGTATGGTCTCTGGAGACATCTTGTGACCAAATTGGGTTTAGCAATATCCTCTTCTCTCTCCTCCTCTCCCTTCCCCTCTCCATCCCCTTAATAAGAAGAGAGATGGTCTCCAGGTCTTGCCCTAATACTGTCCTTTGTTAATTCATAAACTGGGTCCTGTGACAAAGGACTGAACCTACTGGCAGCCACACCTACACTGGGGGAGTATGGTACTGCAAACCTAGTCATTGAAAGCAAAGATCAATAGGGGAATTCTTCATATTCCCAGGAGCTTTCACTTATACCAAAAGCACCAGCATTTCTGAATAATCCATGAGTTTTTTCCTCAGCCATTAATTGACCTACAGTTCTGATGTGTGAAGCTGTTCCTCTCCTCCTCTCTCCCTGCCAAATTTTAAACACTGTGAATATTCAGAAGGGACTCCTACTAGAGATTCCTGAACTTTGATTAGATCCATGAACCAGGTACCCAGCCTGTGGTAAAACTGTTCATCTAAACCACATGGCCCCTCTGGAAGGATTACTGAAAAAAAATGATTAAAATCTTAGAAGGCTGCTTTCAGAGACCATATCTCTATTAGCTACCCAAGTATCTAAATTGAAAATTGGGACAGCAAAAAATCTTTTTAACTTCTCCAAACAGAAGAGGTACTTTACCTAACAAGGAGAAGTAAAATTCAGATGCTGCTACTGAAGCCTCAGACTAGCACCGGTGAGGGAACCTCATATTCATAGCCTTAATTAAGACTTGTAGGGATGCCTCCCAAAGGTTATCCAGCTCTGTGTTTGCTTCTGTGTATGGTGTGTATGTGTGTGTGTGTGTGTGTTGTGCATGTGTGTGTGTTGTATGTATGCATATGTATGTATATCGATGTGTATGAATGTATATGTGTGTATGTATGTGTGTGAGAGAGTAAGTGAATGTGTGTGTGTGTGTGTGTGTGTGTGTGTAGCTAAAATGAGCGAAATTAAGGTACCAAAAGGAACTCTCTTAGGAAAACTTGAAGTGTAGGATAAGAGGGAACTCCCAAC
>NW_020954564.1:31002595-31003930 GCF_900497805.2 Vombatus ursinus
CCTCTTCAAGAAACTGTTAGTCATGATTGTAGAGCAATGTGGTTCTTATTAGACAACATATTAACATTCCTCGATTTAGGACCCCAGAGCAGTTATAGACCATTTTCAAGCAATATTTAGAGGTTATAATCTTACTTGGGAAGATATAACTGATTTAATGGTAACTCTACACTCTACAGAAAAAAGACAAGTCATCATAGAAGCAACAGACAGGTTGACTCTGGTGGAGCAGGAATACCTTGACTCCAAAGGTCTCCCTCATTGTCTTTCACTAGGTTTACATTGGGACTCCAGTGGTCAGGATTGATTACATTAGATTACAATGGGCCAGGCAATCTTTGCTTAAAAGTATGAATGATTATGCAGCCCATATAGAGAAATGAAATAAGTTCTAGGAGACAGTGCAAGAGGAAGGTGAGACACCCCCCCCAAACATTTTTATGATAGACTACGCAAAAATGCTAAACTATATTCAAGACTAGATCCCATCAATCCATGAGATGCATATATTATTAGAACACCCTTTGTTAATCGCTCATTGCCTGAAATAAGAAAGCATTTTAATAAAAGATGCCCTAGATGGCATGAGATGCCTAGAAGTCAGCTTAGAGAAATCACCCCATTTGTTTATGAAGGTAGGGTGAAAGAAAATCTACAAGAAAAAGAAAAGCAGGAAAAGGAATAATCTTCCATTACCCCAGTGCAGGCAGCTTCAGTTCTTACGGGCTGTTTCAGAGGCTCTCACATACGCAACAGAGACAATCTCAAAACCTCAAGATTGACGTGAGTTTTTTTATTGTAGGATGAAGGGCCATATTGCCAAAGACTGCAAAAAGAGACAACAAGATTCCAGAAACAAACAAACAAACAAAAGAAATAGTCACGGAGATTCCCAGGGACACTTTGCTGCATGAAGGTGGAGGTAAGGGGTAGGAGATGTTGTGTGGGGTGTTTGTGACCCCCAAAATAGTCAAATCAGAGACTTTTTCTTAAGAAAGGCAAAAAGGAGTTTTATGGCTTTCTCATGAGAAAGGACACACCCAGCATTCGCTCAAGATGGCTCCAGGAGGGAGTTATCAAAGTCAGTTAATGTAGACCCTAAGGCAGAATCTCCACCCTCCCACCACTAGGTCCTCTTCCCATTGGCTGGGCTTCAGAGCTCACAGCCTAAGCACAGAAACCTTTCCCCAGCAACAAGGTTTGCAAAAAGGCGGGAAACAAGGAACTATTGGTTCAGCAGGAAAGTAAGAAAAAAGGAGGGGAGAGCTGGATCTGATGATGCCATCAGATGAGTTAAATTTAGTTAAAAGATCAGCTAATTTGTTCCACAAGTGT
>NW_020954564.1:31003940-31005826 GCF_900497805.2 Vombatus ursinus
TGGGAACCAAACTGTTAGCATTCCTCACAATATAAATCTCAAAGAGAACTTTTTTCCATTTTTCTAGAACTTGACATCCTAGCCCCAGTTATCCCAGTCCATTTATATCCCCCCAAAATGAACTAACTCCATGTTACCCTTAAGGTTGGAGATACATTCTATGATTGCTAGATACTGGAGCCTCTAAATCAGGCCTGATAAGTAAGCCTCATTCCAATTGTGCCTCTATTGGGTCTTTAAATGTTTAGATTTTGGGAAAGCCTCCACACATTCTTGAATTGTCCCCTCACATGGTTTCCATTGTGAAAAATGATTTTTCTTAGTAATCATTATCTTAGAAACTTAGAGCTTCCCCGCTCTTTCAAAATTCAGTCCTTCTTCTGAAGGACATTAAGACGTAATCTAAATGGGTCCTGCTCATTATGTTGCCAAGACAGGTCTGGGAGAATGTTTATTCCTCCCTGTTGTCAAGACAGGTGATATGGAAATTGATGTCTCTTTGACCAGGATTCAGTGACTTACTTACTGAAAGACCCTCATTTTAATATAGCCCACATCCCAGAATTGATTGGCATCCTTTGGGAATGCCTGCTCTTCAAAGGGCATATAAGGCTGTACCCCAAAAATCCCAATTTGAGTCAGTTCTGAACTGGTCCCCTTAGGGGGGCCCAGTTTTGTGCTGAACTCCCATGTAATGCGTATCAAGCCTGCTTGAGAGAAGTTAAACCTTGGACATGTGCACCCTGATTTCATTTGTCTCTTTCTTAGAGCAGACCCTGTTTCAAAATTGGGGTTCATGGGGGTAATTGCAGTTCATACCATGGATCCCTTTTCCATAGAAAATTCCTTTCTCCTTATGCCTAAATCTCTTTGTAAACCTATTGTGATGAGATCTCCTATTGCAAACTGAGGGTTACTATTTCCTGCTTCTTGATGATACTCTGTCCCTACAGACATCAGGGCAATGTGTTTTTAAAAAAAAACTACAAAAAAATTTTTTTTTCCTTAAAGTATACTTTGATCAAGATTTCTCTATATTGGTCTTGAATTCAATCAATTTAGAATGTCAGCAATTAATGTTTAAACATGTATGCTACTATTGTGAAACCATTTTGTGAGAAATATTGTTGAGAATAGAAAAATACAACTCTCTTGATTTGGAAATTGAAGAATATTATCTGGGTTAAAGAAAAGAGGGGGATATTAATTCTATCCAGATTCTGAAAAGTGAAGAGTAAGAAAACAGAAAAAAGAGTAAGTACAATTTGATTTGGAAAAAATATTTTGAGTAGACTTCTGTGAATGATATAGCAGACTTTAATTCTTATTTGAATAGACCTTTAAGGTGTGGTTTTGAAGGCCATTGGAAGAGTATTGTAAAGAAAAAAAGGAAGGCATGCACTTTAAGCATGTTGGGAAGAAATGTCTGAAGGAGCCTTCTGGCTTCATTGAAATAAGAAGGTTATGATATCTTCATGATATAGAGCTTACTAATATGATTTGGCAGCTTAAAATTCTGGGGCTCCAAAACTGGGGGATAGGAATTTGAAGGTGCTTCCTGTGGCCTCTGTCCTATCTCTCACCCTTAGGGCAAGTGAGAGGGTGGGACAAGGACTTGATCTGGCTTGTAGGGTGATTGGAAAGTAAATAAAGAAAAGGTTATAGGAAGCTGGGAGGGCCACCATGTGTTTTTAAAAATAAACTAATAACAGTGGGTTCTCAATCTGGAAGTGCTGCCAGAAATTTCTGAGGTTTTAAATCTTGCCATTCGTGGTTTATAAAATCTAGATTTGATTTGGTCAAAATATGTCAGGGGCAGCTAGGTGCGCAGTGGATAGAGCACCGGCCCTGGAGTCAGGAGGATCTGAGTTCAAATCCGGCCTCAG
>NW_020954564.1:31005892-31056062 GCF_900497805.2 Vombatus ursinus
TGTGGTAGATTAGAACTTAATTACTACTTGGTAGCAAGGAATTTATCTGTTTACTAATCTCTAAGGTGGATAAAATAGTGCCTAACTGTAACTCAGGTAATTCATTGTGTTAGAAATATTGTTAGAGAAGTAAATTCTCTTTTAATCTAGATTCTCTTGGGTTATAAATTCAATTGTTAAGACTGATGTAAATATATTTGAAAACTATTTATTTAGAAGTATAATAGGTAATGGTAATAATTTTTTGTGAATTTGATATAGTGAATTTGATATTTGAAATATCTCTTAAGATATCCTCATCTCTAAAAAGCAGAGTTTTAAGATCTTACCAGCCCTGCTAACAATTTAAAGTGATTAATCTTGAGAAATAGTGCAAAAGTCTTGCAACATATTAATAACTGGGCAAAGCTTCAACATTTTAAGACTTCAGGATCTAGCTTCACACCCAGGTTAGGGTGTAGCAATTTAATTTTAGTTGGGAACTAGAAATTACAAAGAGGAAGATTCAATTCATATCTCTATCCATAATGCCACACTGTCATACGAGTCATGAAGCCTTAATTTGTTAGTCTGTCACAAATGAAGTTAAATAAATATCTAGTCTAGTCCACCCACCTCTCAGGGTCATTTGTCAGAATAGTTGTTTGTAGAGTGCTTAGAACAGTACCTTACCCATATCACATATCAAGCATTATCTAAATGTTGGCTATTGTAATCACTTCATTCTCAGTGCTTCATTCTAGACATTATATATTAGGGTTTAAATGTGACTACTATGTAATTCTTGAGTATTTCCTTATATTATGGAAATTGAGCATCATTATATTAACTTCTGTCAACCTCCAGTGTCTGGTCTAAAAAAAGATAGAGTCAGGTCATATATGTGCTATTTATTTTTTCTATCAGATAGCAAAATCATATATGTATGGGGGCTCAGTTGGAATGAGCTCAAAAAAGCTAAAAGAAGTTGAAGGAGATTATATACCTATAGAGTAAGGAAGTGTTCCCTCTTCCCTTTCCTCCTGACTCAGGATTCCTGTGTCTTTTGTCAACCAAAATTGTAGTTTCCATAGAACAAGAAAGTACTGCCAGGATGTCTAGTTTCTGTCAGCCAAAAACAAGGGAATTTTATAAGACAAGAGAGTAACATAAGATAAGAGAAATGTCATTAATCAAGATAGTGTCCAGTTAGAGGCACCTGGTCTTTATCAGTCATAAACAGGACAATGCTCCTGGTCAGCTTCATCCAGTCTTGTGATTGCTGACATAGCAAAAAAACTTTGGGTTCACTCAGAGAGTGTTGCAAAGGATTATTGATAAGGGCTCAAATCACCCTTTCTAATTGGCTAGTTTATGTTTTTGGCCTTCTTCAGGTGAGGAGGGGGCTCAAACAGGTCCCACAGATCTCTTTGTGTTTCCTGGGCTAACCATAACTTCTGTGAAGATTCTCAAGAACTTCAGTTTGAGGAGGGAGGGACATGCCCTATCAAAGTGAGACCAGATTCCTTGGAGTCTTTTGCCTGTGCCGAAAATCATGATACCCTACCAATCCTCCACCTAGAATACTAGAGTAAGAAATTTTAGTAATAATGGTTTATATTTAGTCAAGCATACTTTGAACTGACCTAATAATGACAATTAGGGATTTAAAACAGTAGAGTCTTATATGTATTTCCCAGTACTGTTAATTCAAGATTAATTTGTCAAATGTGGTTTCATTTACATCAAAATATATCTTCCTATTAGGACACTTAGTCAGAACTTTACTACTTCCTATCACTGCTATTTCTCAGTCTAAAGAGCTAGTTGTGTCTTTAATGAAATGTGTTTTGTACTAGTGCCTCTCCAAAGAAAAGCCACTTGTGGTAGAATGAATGATTTTCTATGTAAGATAATTAGGAAAAATGGCTTCTTTTGTAACTTGCATACTGTTAGGTTATAAATTCAGCTGTTAAGAAGTTGTTTAAAAGCTACTACTAAAATTCATTAGGTGTATTCTGTTTCACTAGGATTACAACAATAGTTTCAAAGATCTTTCAGGTTTTTTTTATCTGATAAGTTATTTGAGACTTGCTTTTGGGGGCACAGTTATAAGGTCTTATCAGATCTGCTGGTGATATGGAATAGTACTAGGGCTGGAATCTTGTCATCTTTCAGAGTTTGAAGAACTAGTTTCATACCCACTGAGAATGGGCAAGTTTACAAGTTTACTTACATTGAAAAGTAACTTTCACTTAAGTTTATTTAGCTGTATTAAAGTCACATCTTAACTTGGCAGCAAGATCTCTAAGCTTGCAGTACCCAACAATCTTCTGGAAGTTTGAGGTATGGCCATCATGTGAAATTAAAAGTGCCTTGTGGGGAGGGCATTTGGCCTTACTAATTATGTTAAGCCTTTCACTTAAAGAACAAAAGGGGGTGGCAGCTAGAAGGATCAGTGGATAGAGCACCAGCCTCAGAGTCAGGAGGACCTGAGTTCAAATCTGGCCTCAGACATATAACACTCACTAGCTGTATGACTCTGGGCAAGTCACTTAACCCCAATTACCTCATATAAAAATAAAAAAAAGAAAGAAAGAAAGAACAAAAGGGAAGAGCAGCCTCAGGTATTTTGACCTAGCCTTTTAGTCCCTTCACCCATCCTAAGGCTTTCTACTCTACCTAGTGTGACTCTACTACTGCAGAGGCTTCTCCTATGTCTTGTGAAACTCCATAACGTGGTTACTCTTAATCTTTAAATGATTGATTACTATTCTAGGATGGATTTAAACTAGTAAGACCTATATGTGCTTATTTTTTATTGCAACTTGTAAAGTGTTGTATTGAGAAAGTGAGATGCCTTCTTGTATTACTAAAACTCCTTGACAAAGTTTATGGTATAGTAGCAATTTATGTGATGATTTGTGATTATGAAAATTATGAAGTTATACCTGGATTGTTATGTGTTGAAGTTGTGTCTAGAACCAACCTAATCTTAACAGAGTCCAGTCTTAGGGATTTTATTTTGCTTAAGGGATCAATATATAATAATACTTATTCTCAACAACATCAGAGTAATAACTGAATCAAGACTTAAGATATGATTAGTGAAATTTTGCTGTTTAAGGTTAAGTCTTGTGGGACCATAATTGATTTCAGATATGATTGTTGGAAATGTCCTTGAGCCAATGATCCATAATACCAGCAGCCCAAAGGAAATGACATCTGTGGACCAACATCTGTCTCTGGGAAATAGTTGGGAGAGTAACCTTGGGAAGACTAAGGTAGGATCTTCTTATCTCAGTTTCCCATGCAAGTAACTTTCCCATGTGGTTAATTCTGAGCCTGGCTGTGACAGTCTGCTAATACAATTAGCTACCTATATGACTCTTGCCTGGAATTGACACAGATATAAGAGAGCACCTTCCCCTTACTATAACTATGTCCTTCTTTTTCCTTTAATAGCTAATTTCTATGATCATGGCAGGTGGTTATGTGAGCATAATACTTACCCTATTATTTAATACATTAATACCAAAACATATCTAAATTATTCAGTCTGAAATTATAGTCATTTTTATGTCCTAAACAACTAAGTAGATGACTACTTGTGCTTGTCATCTGCCTGCTAGTAGTTATATATGTGTGTGGCAGATTAGATCCCTGAAATCAACCTGTCTACAAAGCATGCTCTGAAATGCAAGCACACTACACAAAAGTTTCCTTAAAAATGTCCTCATTGGTTATAGGGTATTTAAGAGCAGTGGTCTATGTGTGTATAATATCTATTTCCATTGGAACATGGTTTTTGAGTGAACATGTTTTACTTTAGATAACTCACTTGATATACGCTGTTCTCTATAAGTAGTTTGGAATTAATTATTTAGTATATTTACATATCCCATTTCAGGTTTTAGTTATTGCTGTTGTTGTTATATTTGGAGTAAAATAAACACATCTCTTAGGTAAATTCATTTGTATACCCTTTCACCTAAGCATAGAAGTCACCTACTTACAAAAGAGTCATTCATCCTGTTAAAGGGGGAACTAATTGGAGTAAAAAATTTTGAAAATTTTGAGAAAGCAACAAGTTCAGATGATTATATATGTCAAATGTAAATGATTCTAATGGGATATACAGGCCTTGAGCATGTTCCAATAACAAGTTCTCAAAATTGGATTCACAATTTTAGATATACAATTGTACTGTTCACCCTCCATACAAACCCAGCAGTTTAAAANAGCCTTGAGCATGTTCCAATAACAAGTTCTCAAAATTGGGTTCACAATTTTAGATATACAATTGTACTGTTCACCCTCCATACAAACCCAGCAGTTTAAAAAGGTAAGTTAGGTTCTAGTTTCTCAGTTATTATTTAAATTTCCTAAATATATCAACAAAACAATTTGCTAACTTATATCACAAGAAAGTTACAGGTAGCAAAATTGAAGTTTTTCTCTGTAGGGTTTGAATCCTAGGTGAAGAATAAAATAAATGAATACCAGTCTTAAAAAATTAAAAGATATTGCAGTTGATGTCTATTTAGAAAAGCACTCTTAACCTTAGCTTAAAGGTCTACTTTGTTAAATATTAAATTGTTAACCAGAAGGACTCATTTGACAAGTCATATTCTCACAGATTTTTTAAAAAGATTATTCCTTTAGCCTTTTGTTGGCACTGTCTAAATCAGACACAGAGTTTACATAAAGATAGAAAAAGCAAGCACAATGTAAAAACTTAAATTCTCCAAAGTTTTAAGTGAACTATGGATTAATGGTATTAGAGCCACAAAGTTTAAGCTAGTTTCCACCACATGATAAAGGTCTTGGCAAAACAAAATTTAAGTGGCTCTACTAAATTGTATTGAGATCTGTTTTGCAAAAGATTTCAACAGAAACATCTAAGAACCTCTGCAAGTGACCTGAACCAGAGAAACAGATCTGCCAGGAAAAGCTGCTCTAAGAACAAGTCCATTCCAGAATGCCTAAGAAGAGAGGTTTTTAAAAACCAGATTAGTACATCAAGACGAGATGTTTTCAGAAACCAGACAACTGCATGAGACATCTGAGCCCTAAGATATGATGAGCTAATGAAATGGACACTGAGAATAGGTTACTAAGAAAGAGACTGAATGTTCACTCTTCTCTCTTATTCCTTCTTCTTATACCACTGTCTGTGTAAGGCCTACTTGCCAAAGGGGACTATTCCCAATGGTTCCTGTCAATGTGTCAATCTCTTTCCCTTCCTCTCCTCCCATACTGTTCCTCTCATTGTAACAGATCTAGGCCTCATTATTAACAATCATTAATGAAGTGTTCAGTGTCTTCAGGTACTTCTGTATCCTGGAAGTCGAGCCTGAAAGGCAGAGAAAGATTTGATGCCATTTGACAATTGGCTTATAATTGAGAGCATTTATACCTCCAAAATTGACAAATGCTACAAATCATGGTTTGATTTGTTGTTTATTGTCTACAGTTAATAAAGTGATGAGGAAAATACTGATAATACAAATTAAACTTGAAGTTGTGCCATGCATACATTTTTTTTTCCTTTGGAGAGCTGATTGTTAAACTTTTACCAGCATGCTCCTGGCTGGACCCAATATTCTAGGGGCTATTCTGTTTCATACTGAGCCAGACAAAGGGAACAAGAGCCTTTTACAAGTATACCACTCTAGTAGGTCACATGAGGTGAGACACTGGGGTTGGCAGAATTCCTTTAAAGTCAAGGGTATACTCCTTGATTTTTGTCAGTCACTTTAGCTATCTCTAACCATCCTCCCCTTTAAAAAGAGGGATCTTTTAAATGATCAAAGGATATGAACAGGTAGTTCTCAGATGAAGAAAGTGAAGCCATCTATAGTCATATGAAAAAAAATGCTCTAAATCACTATTGATTAGAGAAATGCAAATCAAAACAACTCTGAGGTACCACATCATACCCATCAGATTGGCTTACATGACAAAACAGGAAAATGATAAATGTTGGAGAAGATGTGGGAAAATTGGAACACTAATGCATTGTTGGTGGAGGTGTGAAATAATGCAACCATTTTGGAGAGCAATTTGGAACTATGCCCAAACGGCTATAAAAATGTGCATATCCTTTGACCCAGCAATAGCACTTCTAGGGCTGTATCTCAAAGAGATCATACAAATGAGAAAAGGACCTACATGTACAAAAATATTTATAGCAGCTCTTTTTGTGGTGGCAAAGAATTGGAAATTGAGGGAATGCCCATCAATTGGGGAATGACTGAACAAGTTGTGGTATATGAATGTAATGGAATACTATATGCTATAAGAAATGATGAGCAGGTGGACTTCAGAAAAACCTGGAAAGACTTGTATGTACTGATGCTGAGTGAAGTGAGCAGAACCAGGACAACATTATACACAGTAACAGCCACATTGTGCAATGATTGATATTGATAGACTTAGCACTTCTCAGCAATGCAAGGATTTAAGACATCTCCAAAGGTCTAATGATGAAAAATGCTGTCCATATCCAAAGAAAGAACTATGGAGTTTGAATGCAGATCGAAGCATACTATTTGCTATTTTTTCCCATCTGTTTTGTTTTGTTTCCTCTTTCTGATGATTCCTCCTATTGATACTAATTCTTCCTTACAATATCACTAATGTGAAAATATATGTAATAGGAATGTATATGTATAACCTATATCAGATTGCAAGTGTTTTGGGGAGGGGTGAGAGGGAGAGGGAGAAAAATTTAAAACTCCAAAGCTTATGGAAGTGATTATTGATAAATCAAAATAAATTAATTAAAAAAAGAAGGATCTTTTCTAATCAACCTTTGTTTACACAGTACAGATGCCCTCAGGAAAAGTGACAGACCAGCAAAAGATGGCTATAAACTTTGAAGACCAATAGATGGAGGGAAGATTCAGTGTTCTTATTGTTGTGAGCCAAGTTTCCCAGGTGTGTGCTTGGAAGTCAGATAACATTCCTCTACCTACGGAGAGCAAGGGAGGATGAGGAACCTGAGAAATAGAACTGACCATTACCTTTCTAGTTGAGGAAGACTAGTGGAGACAATCAGGTGACCTCTAGCTCCCTAATGGAGCTATCTTTCAAGGCTGTTTTTAAGGAAAAGGAAGGATGGTCAGTCAGCTAATTTGGGTTTACTAAATGCTTAATATATGACAGAAAGTCTGATAAGTGCTAAGGATACAAAGAAAAATGAACTCCTTTCCACAAGGACCACACATTTTAATGAAGGAGAAAAAAAAAATAAGTGATTAAGTACATACAAGCTATGTAGAGAATAGGTGAAAAGTAACCTGAAGGGAAGACACTGGGGTAGGGATAAGGCACTGGAAAAGGTCTGCTGAAGGTGAGATTTAAGTGTACTTTTGAAGGAAGGCAAGAGAATGATGAGGCAGAAGTGAAGGGACAGAGTATTGCAGGTATGGGAGACAGCCAAGGCCAAGGAACAAAGATGGGACATGGCGTATCCTATCAGATGAACTATAAGTAGGTCAGTATAGCTGGAACACAGAGTGTGTGGAGGGGTGTAAAGTATAAGAGGGCTAGAAATCTAGGAAAGGGTCAAGCTATACAGAACTTCAAATGTCAAACAATGGACTTCAATATTAGATCTTAAAGGTAATAGGGAGACACTGGAGCTCATTGTGAAGGGAATGAAATAGACGAAGAGAATAAGTGACTTACTCAAGGTGGCACAACTTGGAGGGATGATACAGAGGTGAAATTAGGGCAAGACAGCCAGGAAGTGCATTGCCTTCCCCTTATATCTCTTCCTCCTGGGCAAAGCTTTTGATCACCAGGACTTAGGTTGCATCCTCCAATATCCTGTGGCTATCAAACCCTTCTTCTGGGAAGATTTGCCAAGCCATTGACGCACTAACTGTTCTGGGGACTTGTAACCCAGGATACACAGAAGAGAAAGAATTTGGGAGTTGGGGGAAGTATAAGTTAGCCACTGAGGCAGGAGAAGCCATTTGCCATCCCCATGCCCTTTATCCTAAAATCAAATGTAGTCATCCCCAGTACTTACCCTTTTCACCCTTTCCTTTATACTGTGCCCTCTGAATCCTCAACTACAATAAACAAATTCTCCCTAATTCTATATTTCTTCTCATATTCCTTTCATCTTCCTTTCGTCACTAGATTTCTTTCAAATATACCATATTTTTGGCACTTGCTCCAAGGGTGGGATGCTTCTCTCACATTCCCTGA
Organism: Vombatus ursinus; assembly: GCF_900497805.2. Classification (NCBI taxonomy): domain Eukaryota; kingdom Metazoa; phylum Chordata; class Mammalia; order Diprotodontia; family Vombatidae; genus Vombatus; species Vombatus ursinus. Next base: position 31,014,095 of record NW_020954564.1, read on the forward strand.
GAAAGAGGAGCTGGAAGAAGAGTTGGTATATCCTTTTTTATCAGTGTTCCTTTCAGATTTTCTTTCTACAAGCATCACTCAGTGACCACTTCTCCTTTAAAATTTACTCAGTTTTGTCCATATCTTGGTTCTTGTCCTCTTTAAAACTTCTGGTAGTCATTCTTAATCTTCCCCAATAAATTCAGTACTTGACTCAGTCTTCTCCACTCCTGCTTCTATATCCTTTGGACACTCTCTATCCTCTCAGTTCCTCACCTTCCTCAAATCCCATGGCCTCCTGGCCTTCTTATCCTCATAAGAAGGGATCACTCTACCAATGCTCCCTTATTCCCTGCCCTACCCCCAGCTAGATTTGCCTCCAGTGCCAGAATTCCTAGATGTGGAACTGCATTGACTGTAGCCATTAAGTTGCAAACAAAACCTAGCAAGGAGAAGAAAACTAAGCATGTTCTGTGTGCTGTGCCCTGGGCTCAGTGTCTGCCTGAGACATGTCTATGACTAGCCTCAACTATTACCAACTTAGGGGCAGCTAGTTGGCACAGTGGATAGAGCACTAGTCCTGGATTCAGGAAGACCTGAGTTCAAATGCGGCCTCAGACATATAACACTTACTAGCTGTGTGACCCCGGGCAAGTCACTTAACCCCATTGCCTAACCAAAAAGAAGACAAAAACAAAACAAAACAAAAAAAACAACAACAAAAAAAACAAAAAACAAAAAATATTTATTACCAACTTAAGAAAGCTTGACCAGTATAAGCAATGACCATTCCAGTAATGCTTAGACAGTGGAAATTTATTATAAGAGAAATCAGGGGGAAGAAACACATTTCCCAGAGGGAATATTCATGCAAGGAAAATGGCTCCAAATCCAAGGGAAAAGAACTTGATGGACCCTGGAAGATGCAAAACATTTCATCTCTTCTGACACCAAATACAGCAATTTGTCTCTGACCTTGAAGTCCTTCAAAGAGGAAGAAAATTATAAGAGAAGTTTATCTCAGGAGAAAATGCAGTACAGATGACTACCATCTTTTTTCCCCTGGCCATAAACTGAGGGTTTTGGAAGTTCTGATCTTCTGTCACAGGACCCTCTTCCACTCCTCCCTGACCCTGTCCAACTCCACCCAGACACCACCTACTTCTCAAGCTGAGAACAGGACCTGCTGAGATAGAGAAAAGTTTAGAAACAAGAATCAGGGCATGTATACACATTTCAAAGTCTTAAAATAGTAGAGCTAGATAGATGTCAAAAAACAGAATATCACAACTGGAAAGGACCTTGGAACATAGAATGTAAGAGCCAGATGGGCCCTTGGAGAGCATCTAATCCAACCCCTTCAATTTACAGAGGAGGAAAACTGAGGCCCAGAGAGAATTTTTGGGGTACTTGCCCAAAGTCATACAGTCAAACAGGGGTAGAGCTCAAATTATAACCTAGGCTTCCTGATTCTCAATTCAGAGCTCTTTTCATCCTGAATCCTTGACTGGCTCATGATGGGTCCTTTTCCCAGATGAATAATATCACACTGTGTGAAGAGATTGTGTCTAGAGGAGGTAGGGGAGGAGAAGGGGAGTCTTTATTTTTGACCATTTGTGACTTTTAGTATCTTCTTTGTTATTCCATTTCTGTCATTCTCACCTACTCAACATCCTAAACCTCAAGCTTTCATACCTTATTGGAGTTACTGTCGTTAGAGGATGACATTCCAGCTTCAAGCGACCATTTGAGCTAGGTCCCCTTTCACTAGATCATAGATTTAGAGCTGAAAAGGATCTCAGTGAGTCCAACCCTGTCATTTTACAGATCAGGAAGTGATGCTTAGAGAGTTTAAGTGATTTACCCAGGGTCATGTATTTAGTAAGTGTCTGAGGCAAGAATTGAACCAAGGTCTTCATGACTCCAATCAGTGCTCTAGCTCTGAGGGGCTAGAATTCAGTGTTCTAGATTCTAGGATTCCCCTTTTCCAGAAGAATTCTTTGAAAACCCAAGTAATCAAAGCAGTCTATTTTTGAAAAAGGCAGCTCTTACCTGTTTGGAATAAAGTTGGTCTGCTTTCTGGAAGGTTCATTAATTAGCATTAAGATCATATCCACATATTAATGCATCTGAAAGGAAGAACCATGTCTGAGACCAGGTGGAATCAAGGAGGCTTAGAAGGTCGTGGGGGGGGTGAAGGAAGGGGGGGATTAGAACAGTAAGTGATTAATTATGGGAATTGAGTGAACCACATTGACTCCGTCTTGTGACTCAATTCTGGAGCTAGTTCAGTTTCCTTTCTATTTAATTACAGGTCTAGTCCAATTTCTGTCTTGTTAGAAAACTTTATTCAGTTGTGAGAATTGAAAGAAAACCTTATTTCATTGTTTGAACCTAGCCCTGTGCAGCTGGGAAGCTGGACCACCTTTACCTGCTGCTTAGAGACCTTTACCTAAAGCCCTATGTTATGCTGACCAGAAACTCAGTCAAATCCAAAGATCAATGCAAAGAGTTTTCTCATAATTATACATCTCAAGCAACTCATATGTTTTATCTGAAAACTGGCCCCATACTGAACAATTATCAGTTACTGTTTCCATGTTCCTTTGATTATATACAGTCACTTTGGGGGAGTGGGTTAACTCTTTTTATGATTTCAGGTATTTGTACCTATTATTCTCTCCCTCTCTACTTGGAAAGTCCTTAACCTTTCTTCCAATTAGAAATCAGATCACTTAGTTTTGTATCTTGATTAATTGTTTTCTTTTAATTAAATGATCTTATTTGATTAATTGGGTCCAGCTCTAAGCTGAGGAAAGGGTCCGGTCCTGATTTTTTAGGCAATTAACATGCATTACCTAATAAATTGATATACTTGGAAGCTTGAACCTCTGTTTCCTCAAGTCACTTTGTCTTTCACTCACCACAGGGAGGGGTGGGGTTCCAACTAGGTCTCTAATTGAAAGTGGTTAAAAAGGCATCTGCCAGTTCACTGGAGTTAGGTGCTCTGAAGAGGACAGAATCTGACACAGCTTAGCTATTTTTCAGACCTATTGTTTTTTTTTTTTCACTAGAGACAGCCTGGCTTCATGTTGCTGGTCAGGTTTCAGGACAGAGCATTATTTATGTACTCCAAACCCATTTTTTCACTCACTACATTCATTCATCAGTTAGTCAGTGAGTCATTAATTTTTCTTCGGGAATAATGTGAGATTAGGGACCATGCAATGACCCAGTACTAGAAATCAGGGAACCCTGGAACACAATGGACTGTGTTCAGCTCAATAGGCCTAAGAAGAATGGGGCACCTGGGCCAGGACTTTCCAAGAAATCTCTAGAAGGATAGGGGAAGAGGAACCGAGCTTCTGCTTTTTTTTTATTTTAATTTTTTTAAAACATGCAAGCCCCACTTAGCTCTTAGTCTCTTCATAGCAGATATGGGGAGAGGGAAACTGATTAGAACTAGGAACAGAATTTAACAGATAGTAGCCAATTTGTTCTTGGTGCAAAATCCTTAAAACTTCAGTGCAGCAACAACACAAGAGCCAATAAGTGGCCTGGGTGACTCGGCTCCTTAGAAATAGAAAGGAGAGACTGTGCCAGCAGGGGTGGGGAACCTGCAGCCTTGAGTCCTAGATCCTCAAGGGCAGCCCTTTGATTGAATCCAATCTTCCCAGAACAAATCCCCTTCATAAAAGGATTTGTTCTGTAAAACTTTGACGTGGTCAAAAGGCCACACACTAGGACCTAGAGGGCCACATGTGGCCTCGAGGTTGCAGGTTCCCCACCCCTGCTATGGAAAGGAGACACTTACCCACAAGAGCCGTTTTCAGTTTAACACCTAACTTCGGTAAGCACGTGCTGACTGCCGAGCAGAGCTGAAACACAAACACAGAGGGATGTGTGTGATCCCATTTCCTGAGGGAAAGTGTCACCACCAAGTTTATCTGACCTAAGAGGTGACTAGTCTGCCATCACATGCAAGAGAGACTACAGAATGAATGTCAGAACTCAGAGGAACCTTAGGGATCACTTGTCCCACTCCTTCATTTTTTTTCCAGAGATGAGAAGGGGCTTGTCCAAATTCACACAGCAAGCCAGAGCCAGACAGCTTAGGCTAGAACCCTGGGCTTTGAGTCCTTAGTCTAGGTTTCTTTGTACTGCCCAGAACTTATACTAAAGAAAGGCCTGGAGGAATCTGCACGGGTGCACTTACTGCTTCCTCTACCAGCTCGGGGACCACAGCATTCAGAACGCTTCTAAATACATCCAAGATAGAATTGAGTATCCTGAAAGAAAAAAGACCATGAGGATAGAGTACAATCAACCACTTTCTTGAGGAGTGTGAGGAAGAAGATCCCCTCTGTCCAGAGATGAGAGGCCTTCCATCCTAGTGGGAAATTCAGCTAAGCAGGCCCAAAAGAACTGCCATATGGCCAAGGGTGTCACCAGGTTCAAATGAGATCATTGATGTAAAGCACTTTGCAAATTGTAAAGCACTATGGAAATGTCAGTTATTATTATTGTTAATGTTGATATTATTATTATTGTCGTTAGCCTACAGTTACCAGGCCTCCAGTCTGATAATGATTTCTTTCCCTGAGCTTTCTACTACCCTCCTGCTGAATTCAAACAATATTTATAGAGCAATACAGGGGAGTGCTGGTAAATGTTTAACAACCAGACTGGCAGTAGGGGGGGGTATTCAGAGGGCAGGCATGTATGCTCACATGCTTTTAAGTTTAATCTGTATTATTAATACTTGGCTAAGTCTAGAGACAATCAACAAAATGATAAATCAACCCATGATTTCTATCAATTGCCAATTTCTGAGATGCAAATTCTGACACTGAAAATTTAACAACCAGCTCTCACAGGTCAGTTAGAATTAACTCTAGCACACCCCTACTATGACTTTATGAAGGCTGAGTAACTCAGCAAGACAAACATGATTTAGGACTGAATTTGTATGCTCATGAAGAGCGTCTATCTCACAAAGCAGAACAAGACATCTTGATATATAAGGATAGTCTTTCATTGGATCTACTGCTGGAAAGGACCTTAGTCCTTTGGTCCATCTAGTCTACCCCTTCATTTTGCAGATGAGGAAACTGAGTCTCAGTGGCTCATTCAAGGCCATATAGCTAGTAAGTAGCAGGAATGGGATCTGGAAAATGGTCCTCTGGCTCTGATACAGTGATTTTTTTTTTCTTACTCTATCATGCCGCTTCCAAAAGGAAGCATTGTGGGGGTGAGAGTGGTTCATGTGTATCAGGAGGGGAAAGGGTTAAGCATCATATTTCCATCCTGAACAGTCAGAAGAGAAAGATTGTCCTATGACTTTCTAACCCCAGCCTCAGGCTCCTGCATAGGCTTTATCCCTTTATTTGTATATTTAATAAACATTTACTATATGCCTACTGTGCACAGAATATGATGCTGGGCACTGAGGGAGATGCAAAAGTCCCTACTCTCATGGAGTTCAGAGTCACGTGGGATGTGAATCCTATTATATATCCTATAAGAAAGGAATGAAGAGAAATAGATGCTTGTATAATAATCTCTCAGGTTCTTACAGTGTATTACATTTATGAAGTCTTTTAAAAATCCTTACAACAGCTCTTTAAAGTGATTATTCCTATCCTCCAAAGTCATCAATGATCCTTTAATGGCCGTTAGATCTGGCAATTAATTTAGATTATTAATTAGATTTTATTAATAATTAGACCTTCTCTTTAATTAGATCTTCTCTTTAATACTGTCTTCTCTGTCTCAGTTTTCTTCATACTACTGTCTCTCCTGGTTCTCCTGCTACCTGTCCAACCTCTCCTCAGTCTCCTTTGCTGGATCTTCATCCAGGATCCTGACCACTAACTGTTGGTGTCTCTCAGGGATAAATTCTAAGTCCTCTTCTCTTCTCTCTCTACACTATTTCATTTGGTGATATCAGCTCCCATGTAGTTAATTTGTTACATTTGAAAATTAAGGTAAACTGAAGCACAAAGTTCCAAGCACATTCAATTTATTGGTAAGGCTAGCAATTACCAATAAAAGAGGGTCTCTCAATTTCTCAGTCAGGCAAAAGACCATTTTGTGGGGCTTATTAGCCTCCATATAGTTTTGAGAAGTACAAGAGAACAAAGAAAAGGAAGCATCAGAGATGTAGAACACTACAGTTGTTTGCAGTCTCAAGTATCATAGATGATGAAAACACTGTGATTGCCTGGACATTTTGTGCTAGCAATAATCCCTTCTTCCAATCTGCTGACAGGAAAGGTTGATTAGAGTCCATCTGCTCATTAGTTGAATGGAAATAACAGAGTTTTTGGCACCCACCTGAATTCTATAAAACTTGTTAGTAGGAGAGCAGATACCCTTTAATTGTCCATGGGTATGCAAGAAGGTATAGAGATAACAGCTTTCTTTCAATTAAAGTGGTTTATAGGGAAGCTTACCTTTTAAACTTATCTCAGAGAAGAAAAATAGAGGTCTGAACTCAAGAACTTCTGAACTTGATTCAGAGACAAACCAACATGACTCAGGCAGTTATAGAATAGAACCAATTACAGAATGGAATCAGATAGAAAATAAGTCAATATTTGATTTTCTCAAATTATCATCTCTATGAGGATGATTCTCAGATCTATTTGTCCAGCCCTAACCTCAGGCTTGACCTCCAATTTTACTACTCCAAATACTTATTGGGCATCTCAAACTGATTGTTTCATATCCATCTTAAAACTCAGTATGTCCAAAATTGAACTCATTGTCCTTCAATTCCCCCCTCTTCCTAGACAATACCACCATCCTCTCAGTCAGTTGCATCCTCAACTCCCCAGTCTCTCTCACTTCCCATATCCAAGTCAGTTGTCAAGTTCTGTCATTTCTTTGTATATACTCTCTTCTTTCCTCTGACATTGCTACCACCCTGAAGCAGGCTCTCATTACCTCCTACTTAGCCTGTTGTAATAGCTTGCTGATTGGTCTCCCTGCCCCAAGTGTCTCTCTCCAGTCCATTCTCCACTCAACTACCAAACCGATCTTCCTAAAGTACAATTCAACCATGTCAGCCCCCTCTCCATTCAATAAGCTCCAGTGGTTCCCTTATTACTTCCAGGTAATAAGATATAAAAACATAAAATAAAAAATTTTCTATTTAGCCTCTAAACCTCTTCATAACCCAATCCCTCCTCTCTTTCTAGTCTTCTTACCTTTTAAACTTATCTCAGAGAGGAAAAATAGAGGCCTGAACTCATGAACTTCTGAACTTGACTCAGAGACAAACCAACATGTGCCTACACACACACACACACACACACACACACACGACACTCCATCTCTAGACTCCAAGTATTTTTACTGGTTGTCCCTCATGCCTAGAATGCTCTCCTTCCTGATCTTTATCTCCTGGCTTTCTTCAAGTCTCAGCTAAAGCCCCACTTTTTTCAAATAAGTCTTTCACAGTCCTACTTAAACCTAGTGCCTTTACTCTGAGACTACTCCAAATTTATCTGGTATACATCTTATTCATGAATAGTCGTTTCATGTTGTCTCCCCCATCATTAGAACTCCTTGAGAGCAGGAACTATGCCTTGACTTTCTCTGTATCCTCAGTACTAAACATAGTGCCTGGCATGTAGTAGGTGCTTAATAAGTGCTTATTGAATAGGAAAATGAAATTCTGAAATGGAAAGTCTTTTGCTGATACTCCAATTGAGAGAGATAGTTCTGTAACTAGAACCCAGATTTTCTGACTCCTAGAATACCTAGTTTCCTTCAAAGATCAGTTCAAGGTCACTTGTTATCCAAGAGTGTTCCTGGTACCTTCCCTTCCCCTTCCCCTTTGCTCCCCCCCAATTATTAATACTTTCCTCCACCAAATTACCTTGTATTTATTTTGTATATACTTATACATACTCATGGACTTCCCTATGCAAGGAGGGCATGAGACTGTTTGCTGTCTGGTTTTGTATCTCAGGTGCCTATACAGAATTGTTGTTGTTATCCTCTGCTTCCATATCCAGTGCCTGTCACAAGTTGTTTGTTGTTGTTTTGGCCAGGGAGACACCAAAGGTGGATGAGCAGCCAGGGAAAAAGGCTCCAAAAGCCCTCACACCAGAGGTGCTAGTCTTCCTTGAACACCCGACATATCCCACCCTATCTCAAGTAGGCACTTAATAAATGCCTGGTGCTTGATTGATTTCTCCACTTTTTTTTTTAACACACACACACACACATATATGTAATAAAATTTCATATAATTTATATTGTTTATATGATATAATTTAGGATTATATTATGTTATATATATAACTATATATTATATATAATGTTATATTATGATATATATGTATATCATATAACTCATACAAAATAGTTACAATTACCCCTCACTCAAGACCTTACAACTTTCAGTCTTCTCTGGATGTAAACATTTCACATGGATCTCTATCCCAGCACTGAAATCCCCTTATCTCTGACTCTTGTCCCTTTTTGTTGTTGTTATTGTTGTTGGGGGAGGTAATTGGGGTTAAGTGACTTGCCCAGGGTCACACAGCTAGTAAATGTCTGAGGCCAGATTTGAACCCAGGTCCTCCTGATTCTGTACTCTATCCACTATGCAACCTTTTTTTTAAATCATTCCCTTCTTTGTAAGAAAATACATCTTTTTCTGCTCCCTAACTTTTAAATAACTAACTTTTTAATAGCGTTTCTATATCTTACTTACAGAACCACCTTTCCCAAATACATCATTTCATAGTGCATCTCTTATTGGAAACCTTTCTTGACTAAGCTAGGAGAAGCTCATATCTCCAATTAGATTTTGAACCCTGTGTGGATTAAATGGTGCAATTAGGATATGAACCCAGGTCCCTTGTCACCCAGGATCAGGTTCCATTTGACACCAGGCTGAATTGGACTAAAAAGAATGGAAACAAATTACCATCCCCACCAAATATGGGAATTGGCTGCCCACGATGAGCACCACGAAGCTCTTTGATGACTCACCTACTATGAGTTTTGACTTGTAAACTGACAAAGTCAGTGTTACAATTCTGAATGACCAGGTAACCATCTTCATTTTCATCCATTTCTGTTCCAATCTGAAATTTGTTGTTCACTTCTATTACGAAGCCAATATTTCCAAGAAACTTTCTGAAGAAAGAAAATATAGTTTGGAGAGATAGAACTCTATTATTTATAGAAACCGATCATGGGGTAAAATCAGAGAGCTGGGTTAACTCAACAGTCCTGCCCACCAAACCCAAAAGAGGAATGCAGCAATGAACATAGGTAGCTCCTCTCTTTAGACTCCTATTGAGATTTGTCTTTGCCAATACCTCATGATTTCCAAAGCACTTTGAAATCTACATAACCTATTTTTTTCAGCCAGTTGCCCCCTCTGTCATCTCTCTTCTCACTCTCTCTCTCCTCCTACTCCTCTCTCTCTCTCTCATTTTTTCTCCTGCTATCTCTGTCTCTATCTTTCTCTCTCCTCCCTTTCTGTCTCTCTGTGACTCTCTCTTGCTCTATCTTTTTCTATCCATCCATCTCTTTTCTTCTCTCTTTCCTCCTCTCTTTCTTTCCTCCACCTCTTTCTTTTTCTCTCTCCTCCTTTTCCTCTTTTTTTCCTCTCTCACTCTTACTCTCTCTTTTTCCTTCTCCCTCCCTTCTCCACTCTTTCTGTCTCTCTCTGTCTTTCTTTTTTCTCACTCCCCATCCTCTCTTTCTTTTTCTGTCTTTTTCTGTCTGTCTGTCTGTCATCTGTAATTTCTCCTTATATTCTGGTTCTCTCATTGCTATCTACAAGCATGACTTAAAAAAAAAAATCATGGGACCCGTTTCTACCCACAAGTTATCTTCCTCTATCTCTCCTTTTATCAAGAAGTCAAAATCCTTGAAAAAGTTGTTTGAACTTATCACCTTCATCTCCTCTCCTGTCATTCTCTTCTCCACATTTCCTAATCTGGTTTTGACTGAAACTTCCTCTTCTCTTCATTCACACAGCTACCATTCTAATTCAGGCCAATAGAGCTTCTCACCTGAACTGTAGCAGGAGTCTCCTACCATCCTTCCCTCCTCTCCAATCCATTATTCACACAGCTGCCAAAATACTTTTTTTTTAAGTACAATTCTGACAGCCTCAGTCCATCCCTTAACGAATTCCATTGGGATCCTTATTAACTATAGGGGCTACTCTGCTACTTAAGACACTTTTCAACTTGACCCTAACCTACCTTTTTAGCCTTGGGACACATTGCTCCCTTCCATGTAGCCAATCTGTACTTCTTGGTCCTCATCCACAATATTACATCTCCCATCTTCAAGGCTTTACACTGGCTGATCCAAATGTGTGACAGGCATTCCCTTCTCATTTCCCTTTCTTAGATTTCCTAGTTTTCTTCAGGATCACCTTCTACAGGGAGACTTTCCTAATCTCCCAGCTATTAATACCTTCCCCTCAAATCATATGTAATTCATATATATTTCTATATGTACATGTTGTCTCCATTGGCTAGACTCAAAACTCCTCAAGTTCAATGACTGTTTTTACTTTTGTCTTGGTGTCCTCTGCATCTAGCCCAGTGCCTGACATATAGAGGTACTTTATAAATACTTGTTGGTTCATTGATTGAACTCCATAAAAAAGATGAGAATGAAATTATATGATAATAAAAGAATAATAGCAATGATTCACATTGACCTACTGTTTTACAATTTACAAAGTATTTTTTTCACATCTGTCATGAACCATCATAATCATAGGTAGCTGGCTTACTTTTGCTGATACATCATTCATTTCACTGAATGGAGATTTTAAAACTTAGAAAGATCACTCACATATTTGCTTCCATATCCAAGGTTGTAGGGAATGTTGCTAATAGCTGATGTCTGTCTTCACTTTGTGTAATATTGATATCAAAGATCTGAGCCTTTATAACTTTAATCCTAAACAGAGAAGTCACATTAAAGGACAGAGGTCAATAATTCACATTCTTCACCAAATCTAACCCTTTCCAAAATAAACTACTCCCATATTTAGCTCTCTGTCAGACAAAGGCAAGGGAGAATGAGAGAAGGGAAGGTATTTTCAACTAAAGAACCAAAGATTCTGAACCTTGACATCAATTCTGAATTTTGGCACAGATTCTGAACCTTAACATTGTCCTTCAAGTAATTCTCTTCTCCAGCTTGATGGTAGGATTCTGGCCTAATCAGATCTGACCTAATCAGAAGGTCCAATTGACAATATCCTTCCCAATTCATTGCAACCACTCACCCTAAACCATGAAGGTGAGACTGGACAACTATAATAAATTGACCCAGCAATATACTGTACTCAGGGGCAAGGATGGCATGTGATTTCTGTGCTTATTTGGTCAAGTCAAGTGGCTTGCTCCAATGTACCCAACGTATTAGTAATAGAGCCAAGATTAGAACTCAAGTCCTTTAACTTCTATTTCTAGATTTGTTCCTCTACAAAGAGTTGCTTTTTGTTTCAAGAATTTATTGGAGAGGGGTGAATCATTAAAAAGACATTCTTATTTTCCCACCTTCAAGGACTATCACCTTTTTATCACCACTTAATCAGTCAAGTATTTATGAAGTACTTATGGTGGTCCTAGCTGTTTGCAAGGCACTATCAGTGATACAAGGCCAGGAGAAGCCATCATCCTGGATTTTATGACACTTATAATGTAGGTGAGGAAAGGAAATAATATCTAGGAAATAATGATAATTACAGAGTAGGACCTTTTGTGTTCTAATGTCCAGTCCAGTTTCCACATGAAGTTCTGCACAGGGCAGTAGAAGTTCAGGTGGGATGGAGTCATCTTTGAGGTTAGAGTATTGATTCAATAAGAATATCAGTAAATGATGATGACGGGTCTATGGTTCTTGGACAGAGGACTGGACTAACTATCAGGATAGGATCTGAGAGGTGGGGGAAGTGGGAAGGCTCCAACAGAACCCGTACCAGGTTTTCAATTGATCCTATTTTGCAACTGATTCTAATATGTATAACTACCTAAGCTGTTTTCTCTGTCTCTGAGTGAAGAAACTTATGAATTCAAAAGTTCAATCTTCTTCTCTCAACTAAATGCAGAAGTTCAGTTTTCCTATCAATCACTTTTAATTAAAGGAAAACTGAGCAAATACAAAAGTCAGTCACTTTTAATTGAAGAAAAACTCTGAGCTAAGTATAAAAGCTTGGTGGTCTCATAAAAGACTTTAATTCAAAGGGAACTGTTATCTCAGCACCATCTGCAAATCACTTCATATCAAGGAAACTTATTATCTTCTATATCATTAACTATCCTGCGTTCAATTCCAGGACATCCGTTGCTATCTCTATCAGCTAGCATGGTGCCATTCCAGGAAATATGCTGTCTCTAGATGTTTTTGTATAGCTATTTTTTTTTGGAGGAAATTTGATATCTACCTAGTTATTCCTACAACATCCAGGTGGGCAATATTAGTGGACATTGTCAAGATGGAAGGAAGAGTTGTTACCAGTCCACAATCCAGACTTTCAACCAATCATATTACCCCTACCCCCATGTTGCTGTCAGTCCTTTAACAAATCATATGTTTCCCCCACCTACCAACTTCTGATCTTTTTTCTATGCTTATCAAAAGGGGCTGCCTCTCATCCTCAACATCTTTTGGCTTGCTGAAGAAGCTATTGACCTTCTTTATTAGTAGATTCACAGTTTACCAATAAATTGACAGAACTAGGAGCTTTATACCTACGGCTACCTTACTTTCAATCATGATAGAGGCCTTGGACCCGCAGCCATGGATGACTAAAACAACAACTATATGACACTGCTATGGAAACAATCTATCTTACTTCACCTAGTATATAGTAAGAGTATAATAACAAATTCTTGTTTCCTTCTTTCTTTGCTTCTTTTGCTGATGGTTGAGAATACTCTCATGGGTCTCCAGGCTATAATGTTACTCTGGTCCTTTCCAAGGGAATAATGTTATATTGTGGATATAGTATGTTGAGTATTTTTTTCTTTTTCTTTTTTTTTTGAGGCAATTGGGGTTAAGTGACTTGCCCAGGATCACACAGCTAGTAAATGTCAAGTGTCTGAGGCTTGATTTGAAGCCAGGTCCTCCTGACTCTAGGGTCAATACTCTATCCATGAGTATTTTTTTCTTTTGATTGTTTTTAACCAACATTTCTTCTCTGCCCTCACATGATACTCTAGAACATATACCTAGGGCCATCTCTAGGTCAATTTAGTCCTTCAGAACTATAAACACTTTCTTTGGAGGAGAGCAAAGATTTTAACTTTGCCCCACCTACACGCTTGCCTCCCTGACCCTGCATTTGTCCTTCCCCTTCTCTTAAAGTCAGGCCCTGCTTTAAGCTGCTCTATCCTCTCACGCAGCCTTCCCCTGACTTAACCTATACAATCTAGAATCCTTGTCACTGCCTGGGACTATCGGGTTCCCACATTTGGGTCTGAGACTAGACAATTAGTACAGTGAACTTACGAAGATAACTCCAGGTCAAAAAACTTGCCATCCATTCCTGCATGCAAATTTCCAAGCAATCCACCTTGAATAGCATGCACAGCCTTCATGAAGGAGAGTTTCTTAAGATTTCTGGGAGTATTTGTGTTCAACAGTTGACTGTGTAAACCTGTAAATAGTTTCAAGAATCAGCTAGTCTTAGGTTTAACTCTTGCTTATAGAAGAATAATCTAGCATAGAGACAAAAGAACTAGGTCTAGAGTTAGGACCTGGGTTTGAACCCAGCTCTGCTACTTACTACCTATATGGTCTCAGGCAAATTTGGTGCCCTCTCTGAGTTTCAGATTTCTCATCTTGAAGGGTTGGACTGAACAATTTCCCTCATAGCTCTTAAGCCTACAATCTCATAAAAATATGAATAGGTTGGCCTAGTTTATTAATGGAAGAGTGATGGCCCACAGGCTGAGCTGAGCAATGATGGAAATTCATCTCTGTCCTCACCAAATCTTCCAAAACTCAACAATCACAGCACCTTTAAATCCCCTCCTGTCCTAAATCCTACATTCATTTTGTTTCAACCAATAGAAATCTATCTATCTTTCCCCTTTGAAATGGCAGAAACTAGGCATAGATCAAAATCTCAGAGATCTCTCCCTGAGAGGCAAGGGTTGTCTCATTTTTTATTTTTGTAACACCAGCACTGAGCACATGGCTTGATACATAATAGGTATTTAATAGATGTTTGTTGCAGCACTTTTTGTGGTAGTGAAAAAAAAAACTGAAACAAAGCTGATACCTATTTTGAAGGAGGCAACTAGGTGGTACAGTGGATAGAATGCCAGGCCTGAAGTCAAGAAGACTCATCTTCCTTAGTTCAAATCTAGTCTTAAAGACTTACTAGGTGTGTGACCCTGGGCAAGTCACTTTGCCCTGTTTCCTCACCTGTAAAATGAGCTGGAGAAGGAAATGGCAAACCACTCCAGTATCCTTGCCAAGAAAACCCCAAATAGGGTCATGAAGAGTTGGACATGACTTAATGAAAATTTGAGGAGAAATGGATAAACAAATTTTAGTGCATTATGTAATATAATTGTCATAGAAATGAATATGACTAATACAAGCATCCTCTTCTTCCAGATTTGTCTGCTACTTTTGACACTGCCAACCACTCTCTTCTCCTCATTATTCTTTCCTCTCTAGGTTTTCATGACATTGCTCTCTTGGCTCTCCTCCTACCTGCCTGACTGTTCCTTCTCTGTTTCCTTTGCCAATTTTCATCCAAATCATGCTCACTAACCATTGGCGCCCCTGAAGACTCTGTCCTTGGCTTTCTTCTCTGCTCCCTCTATACTATCTTGTTCAATGATTTCATCAATTTATATCAATCATCATCTCTGAGAGTATGATTCCAAGATCCATATATCCAACCTTAGGCTATATCTTGGCCTCCAGGCTCATATTACCAACTGTCTTTTGGCTACCTCCTCCAAAATAGGTATCAGTTTTGTTTCAATTTTTCACAGCCATAAAAATGCTGCAACAAATCTATGTCACTCTCTTACTCAATTGTTGCCAGCAACTAAGAGTCACACCTGACAGGAGAGCGTGAACTGAAGAAACATGGGCCAGGTGGGTCAGCAAAGACTGAACCGTTTATTCATCTGAGGGTCACAGCATATATAGGAAAAGTTTTCCCTTGTGTGGGAAAACTATGCATATTCTGTAACTGTTACTGATAACCTTTCAAGGATCAGAGCTTGGTAAAAAAAATAATTTCAGGACATACATCAAAGGAGCATACAATAAAAGTATCAAGAAAAAAGGATTACATCATTTTAAACAAATGGTTACAAGATAGAGATTAACAGTCAATTAACAGGCCTTGACAATCATTCTCAGGGCTGTCTCAGGTTCTTATCTCAAAGTATGTGACTAGTCCTCCCTAGTTTGCCACATGTTATCCCTCATGCCAGACTGTTATTGTGTCATAGTCGGGCAGTTCTAGGAGCCCCTTAATGAATAGGAGAGTGGTGAGCCAACATCCTGATAAAGTGAGCCCTTGAAGGTAAGAACAGGCAGGAGTTAAATTCCAACCTGAATTCTTTAACCCTTTTCTGGACTGATCAGAGCTGGCCCTCTACACTCAATAAACTCCAGAGGCTCCATTTTACCTTCAAGATCAAATAAAAGATCCTCCCTTTGCCATTTAAAACCCCTCTCAACCTAGCCCCTTCCTATTTTTCCAGTCTTCTTATGCTTCACTCCCCTCCATGTACTCTACCATTCAGCGACATTGGCCTTCTTGCTCTTCCTGGAATATGATATTCAATTTCCTTACTCCCTGGCTTTTCACTAGCTGTCTTTTCCACACCTGGTATTATCTCCCTCTTTACCACCACTTGTTGACTTTCTTGACTTCTTTCAAAATTCAACTCAAACTCTGCCTTCTATAGGTGCATGTCATCTCCTCCATTAGAATATGAGTTTCACAAGGGCACAATCCCCGTCTTTGCTTTTGCATCCCCAAGGCTTAGCATAATGCCACACATAGTCAGCTCTTAGTAAAAGATTAAAAAAATCAAAGTAACATTATTAATTAACAACAGAACAATCTAAACCAAACACTACCAAATTATAATGACTAAGTGTATCCTCAAAGAGGAGAAATGAGAATATAACTACCTCCCTTTCTTTCAGAGGTGGAAGGGATCCTAAGAGTTGGAGATATTATATGTAATGTTGGACTTGCTTATGTATCAGTTAGTTTTGTCAAACTGTTTTTTCCCTCTCTATTTAAATTTTTGTCATTAGGGGTGGTTCTCTGGCAGACAGAGTGAGTTATATTGGGATATATAGGTGATGTTAAAAAACAAAAGATTTATATTGAATTGCTAAGGACCTCAGCCAGAGTCTATCGTTTATTTTTGAGTGACTATATTTTCCAAATCGTTACGCATGGAAATGAGGATATTCATGTCTCTCCACTGCTCCTATAGCCCCAGGGCAATGAGGCAGTGAGGCAATGAGGGGGTAATGGTTCAGACTTACAGTAGAAGTAGGAGATTAAAATTGAAGATGCTCCTTGATATGAAAAAGATAAGAATTCATATTACAAAAATCTATTCTTCAAATAGCTCCCAAATGTGTGAAGGGTTAAGGGAATGCCCAGAATCCCTGTAATCTACAAGTTTGATGAGGCAAGACCTGGGTCATTGGAAAACAGAAATTAGCTCTAAGAGCAAGGAGCAGGCTATGTTATCTGACAGTTACACTTTATGGAATAAAGGTCTCATTTTGTCAGGTGGTGGTGATGAAATGATTATTCTTCTAGGCAGCTAGGTGGCACAGTGGATATATGAGGTTCAGAAGTTGAGGGGTGCTGGAACCCCAAAATAGTGACACACAAGTCCTGCCAAAATGAATTTGACCCAAGCCTTCTTTCAGCCAAAGACAAGATTTATTAAAGATCCAACATATTGGCCAGACTCTTAAGGAATCTAAACATTTGCGATGCTCTTATTGACAAGTGGTCACCTTAATGGTGATCAAGATGGATCTTATATATAGAAAGACTGTGGGAGGGATCTAGGAGTGACCAAGTACTTTGGGGTGCCTGGAGGAAGGGTCTGAGAGAAAGGGTATCTTAATGGGAGTGGTCAGTAGGCTGGGTGACTGGAGGTCAATAGATAGGGTCTAGGGTGGGAAGTGGGGGGCATCCAGAACTAACAGACAATGGAGGACTGGGCTAAATTAAGGATAGCTGAGAATTAGGAGATCGTGTGTAGGGGATAATGAAAGGCTAGTTGATAGGATTATAGCCTCAGGCAAAAGCTAGAGACTTCCTTGGTCAAGTGGGAGTTCAAGGAGAGTCCAAGGTGGAGTTTATCTAGGGCCCATAGATAAATGGGACTCAAATTCCTTTTGGGGTAAGGGGTAAAGATCTCAGCTTGGGTCCATACCCCATCAGATAGAGTGCAAGGCCTGAAGTCAAGAAGACTTACCTTCCTGAGTTCAAATCTAGCCTCAGACTCTTACTAACTGTGTGATCTTGGGTAAGTCACTTAACCCTGTTTGCCTCAGTTTCCTCATCTATAAAAAGAGCTGGAGAAGGAAATGACAAACCACTCCAGTATCTTTGTCAAGAAAACCCCAAATGGGGTCACAAGGAGTCAGATACAATTGACCAACAATAACCTCTAAGCCAGGGGTGGGGAACCTGAGGCCTTGAGGCCACATGTGGGTCCTTGGGTGTGGCCTTTTGACTGAATCTAAGTTTTACAGAACAAATCCTTTTATTAAGGGGATTTGTTCTGTGAAGTTTGGCTTCAGTCTAAGCTATTATAGCAGCAGTATAGGTAGAGATATGGAAAGGATTTACAAAGGTATATGGTCACAGGAAAATGTGTTTGGAGCCAATGGGGACCTTAGTGGTCTTCTAACCAATACTTCTTTTGTAGATGAGGCAGGTAGGTGGCTCAGTGGATAAAGTACCAGGCCTGGAGTTAAGAAGACTTCAGTTCATATCTGGGCTTCAATCACTAATAAGCTGTGTGACCCTGGGCAAGCCACTTAACTTATTTGACTCAGTTTCCTCATCTGTAAAATGGCGATAGTAATAGCACTTACTTCCCAGGATTATTGTGAGGACTAATTGAGACAATCATTTTAAAGTGCTTAGTATAGTGCCTGGCACATAGTAAGTGCTATACAAATCTTAGCTATTATTAGATGAGAAAACTGACTGATTAATTGCTTAAGGTCAAACAAATAGTAAATGGTAGTACTGGGATTAGAAGCCAGTCTTTGATTCCACATCCAGGGCTCTTTCCTCTGTATCACATTATCTCTATAAATCAATCTCATTTTAGGGGGCATAGTGAGGGGAAATGACTTAATAAAGATCTATGGGTAATTAAGTAGTAGACTCAAGAAATGAATTGATTTCTCAATTACTTTTTTCCCCTCTATATCCCATTGTCACCGATTGGTAGATACTCTCAAAAAAAGAGATTCTAATGAATCTCTAATTCAACTACAGTGCTCTACCATGCCTTGCACCTCTCAAAATTCTTATGAGTTTTGGAGAATAGGTTATGTCAATCCATTTTAAATCCCTGCCCACTCCACATATCACACATGTCTTTTACTACTACTAGCCTTCCTTCTAGTGAGCTTTTCATTTCTGGCCACAAATCACCTGAGGATCACTAGTTGGTACTGGGTCAGATGGTAACTTACTGGTAGCTGTTTTTAAGAGTAAGTTTGCCCGTGCTGATGCTTCTGCTTGAACAGGTACTTTTGCATGTGGATGAGCCAGGATTGGCTTGTGTCTTTTTGGGTAGGCTGAGCTCTGTGTGAGCAGTCCATAGAAGAGAACAAGCCCCCAAATCTTAAGCATCTTCCTTCCTGATATAAAAAGAATTAATTAAAAAAACATTTTAAAAAATATTTTCCCCAAAATAAAATATGAAGTAAATATGAGATTTCCCCTCCAGACTTGCTTGTAATGGTCAGAATACTTTAAATAATTTCACTGTTATTTCCATTCAGAGACAGGTTTAAAGAATAAAATTAATGTGAATGAAGAAGAAAAGAAATGCACCCCCCCCACACACACACACCAGAGACAAAAACTCCTCCAGCCCAAAAGAGTTTTTTGGTTAGGGTCCCACAGAGTATGTTTGAAGGAAGATAAGGTGAGATTTGATACTCATTGGTTTGGTCCAAACCCACAAATGCCATGTTTCTCCATATAAACTGTGAGAAAGGTCCCTTATTTTGTCTCTTTCTAAATCCATATATGCACATGTGCAGTCCCTGGCACGTTGTAAACACTTAATAAATTTCCTTCTTCTCTCCCTCCTTTCCTACCTTTCTTCCTTTCTTCTTTTCCAACTTGTATAAATCCTCTGAGATGCAGCATGATGTAGAAGATAGCAAGCCAAACTTGAAGCCAGGAAAATCTGAGTTGAAGTCCCATCTCTGACACATTCTGGCTATGCAAACCCTAGGCAAGTCACTTAATCTCTTGGTACTATCCTTCACCTCACCCTTTATCAATGAACTCACAGACCCTGTCCCCCCAACAAATCTTCTAGGCTGAAATTTCATGTCTCTTCAAGGCTGGGCAAGTTATCACTCCCCTTCCTTTGTGCTAAAATCATACATGCTTCCTCTGGTCACCTTCAGATGTTTTAGGTGCCTGTCTCTTTTGGACCTTCTCTAGCACCTTTTATTACCTCCTGAGTTGCACACACAGAAGCAGTATGTACGGTTTGAGGGAAAGAGCCTAAAGCTGGTTGGAACTCAGCTTCTAGCCCCAGTTCAGTCAGAAACTTGCTGCATATTCTACAATTGTAATTCTGCTTCCAGCTCTGACATTCTAGGTTTTCAGGCACAGGATCTCCCACTCCAAGGTCTAATTCAAGACATCAGAGCATAAAGCTTTTGGTTTTGCTACCAAGATTTTTCTGACATACATACCCAGCAAGGGTTTGGACCTTTGTCAAAACAGGTGGTTGACCTGAATAGGTTTAGTTCCATAAGGCATATACTTTAGTATTCTTTGGAAGCAATCCTATTTAATGACTTCTAAATGTAGCAGTTTTATACTTTATCTCTAGCATAAAATTATTCCTTATCTCCAAATATCCTCCCCTTTCATATATCCATCTCTGAACTGAGAATGAGATGAGAACAGAATGTTAAAACTGAAAGAAACCTGAGACTCTGTCTAGTTCTAGTACAATCTTCTCATTTTACAATGAAGAAATTGAGGACCAGAGAGGGGAAGGGACTTTATTTGGATAACTCTATGTAATTTATAAAGCACTAATATTGGTCAAACAAGCCAGTCAGTCAATCAAAAAGCACTTGTTAAATACCTGCTATGAGCAAGGCACTGCGTTAAAGGATAGGGATACAAAAAGGTCAAAAACAGCCCTTGTCCTCAAGGAGCTTACCAATATATATTAAAAGCAAATGTACATTTCCTTAGAAATTTATAAACCCTGTTTGATTTTAAAATAGACTTACTAAGATTGGTCATAGAGCAAAAGAAAAATCCTTTAGGAGATATTCCTGATTCAGCCTACTATTCCAACCTAGGAAACAGAGGCCAGCAGAGATTTGGGGGAGGGAGGTCTTTAAAGGGCCCCCCAGGGATTTAAGCAACAAAGAGGCTTCCTGCCTTAGCCCCTGGACCTCCACAGGTAAACTCTATCAAGGAAGGTAGGGCTGGGCTGATGGGTCTCACCTGGATCTCTCTGAGGAGTTTCAGCAGGAATCCAAGCTCTCCTTCTCTACCTCCTCCTGTCAATCTCTGCACAGGAGGGCCCTTATATAGCAAGAACAGCCAGAGGAAGCAGGAAACTCAGAATCTGATGATGGATTTCAAGAAAATGGTACAGAATACTGTATTTATAGTGTCTCTTAGCATCCTCCAAAGTCAATAGTTGCTGATTGTTCTGCCAGGGAAGGACAGGAAAGTCAAATGGAAGACAAATGAGACAGGAGGCAATTTCAGCCTGTCACTCAACACTTGAAGCTTTCTTTGAAGAATAGGGCAGAGTTGAGAGACCCTTATGGTGTCTGTGCTTCCTGTAACCAGAAAGATCTGACTTGTGATGTGAATCACAGAACCATAGAAGCTGAGAGCAGGAAGAGAACTCAGCAGCCTAAAACATAACAGAAATTAATCAATTCCCATTGTAACATACCTGACAAGTGGTCATCCAACCTCTACTTGAAGACCTCCAAAGAAGGACAACCTACCACCCCTTGGAGGCAGCCCATTTAGCTTTTGTATAACTCTAGTTGTTAGGAGGGACAGTTAGGTAGCACACTGGATAGAGTGCTAGGCCTAAGTCAAGAAAACTCATTTTCCTAAGTTCAAATCTTGCCTCAAGCATTTACTGGCTGTATGACCTGGGCAAGTCACTTAACCCTGTTTGCCTCAGTTTCCTCATCTGTAAAATGAGCTAGAGAAATAAATGGCAAATTATTCCAGTATCTTTGCCGAGAAAACCCCAAATGTGGTCACGAAGAGTCAAACACAACAGGACAACAATAACAAAAATTGCTAGGAGTCCCCTCTCCAAAACTAAATTTGCCTCTTTGCAACTTCTATCCATTAGGTTCTGCCTTTTGGACCAAATTGAAAAATCTAGTCCCTCTTCCAAATGGTAGTCCTTCAAAGACTTGAAGATAGTGATCATGTTCCCCCACCCTGAATCTTCTCTATACTATGCTAAACACATCTAGTTCTTTTAATCAGTCTTTATATGACGTAGCTCCTTCACAATGCCGATTGCCATCATTTAGAGCTTTCTTAAACTGTAATACTCAAATCTTAACATAATACTATAGATGAGATCTGATGAAGAAAGAGTACAGAGGGAATATGACCCCCTTATTCATGAAAGCTAGGACTCTCTTAATGCAATGCAAAACTTCATCTGCTCTTTTGGTTAACACATCAAATTGCTGAATCATATTGAGCTTGGACTTCACTAGATCCTTAGATCTTTTTTTCTTTTTTTTTTTCAGCCAAAGAAAAGATTTATTAGAACATCTGTCATATTTGGCAGACTCTTAAGGAATCTGAACATTAGTAAACTATTGGCTAGATTTAGATCCTTTTTTTTCACACAAACTCCTGGCTAACTACGCTTCCTCCATTTTGTTTGTAAGGTTGTTGGGTTTTGTTTTCTTGTTTTGGTTTGTTTTGGCTTGGTTTTTGTTTTTTTTTTTTTGGTACCCAAGTGTAATTCTTTACATTCATCTCTACTTAATTGCATTACATTCAATCCAATGCATTGGTAGGTCAAGATGTAGTTGAATCCTAATTCTCTCTTTCACTGTGTTAGCTATCCATTCCAGTTTGGTGTCATCTGCAAATTTGATAAACTGAACATCTATACTTTTATCCAACTCACTGATTAAAAATGCAAAACAGCAGAGGCCTGAGAATCCCTAAGATGCTCTGCTATGGCATTGATATTATTCTATCAATTACTATCCTTTAAATCTAGGCATCTAACCAAGTCTAAATCTCTCCATTTGTATAATTATCTAAATGATATCTCTACATCTTTAACACAAAGTTAACAGACAAGAAATGAGCCAATACAATAAAGAAAGAAAGAAAAATAATAAGTAAGTAAAAGAGAAAGAACTCAACCATAGATAGCTACTATGGTGATAGAGAAGATCTGGGTTCAAACTGAGAAGAAGATAGGGAAGTTAAGACAGTTATTTCTATCTCAAAGAAGAAAAAAAAACCAAAATGATCATGAGCCCAAAAAGAGTTTTTGGAAGAGCTCAAGGAGGACTTAAAAATTAAATAAGGGAAGTTGAGGAAAATTAAAGGAAAAAATAAGAGTAATGCAAGAAAATCAAGAACATTCTGATAAGAAAGTCAATCAATTGGAAAAAGAGATCTAAAACTTATGGAAGAAAATAACTCCTTAAAAATTAGAATTGGGCAAGGGGAAGTTAATGACTCCATAAGATACCAAAAACTGACAAAACAAAGTCAAAAAATTAAAAACTAGAAAATAATGTGAAATATCTCATTAGAAAAACAACTGACCTGGAGAACAAATTGAGGAGAGACAATATAAAAATTGTTGCACTACTTGAAAGTAATGAATTTTTTTTTAAAGAGTCTAGACAGTATACTTCAAGAAATCAAAAATTAAGGGAAATCTCCTTGCAGTTTTAGAATGATAGGGTAAAACAGAAATAGAAAAATCCACCAATTACCACCTAAAAGCAATCCCAAGAAAAAAAAATTCACAGAAACATTATAGCTAAGTTTCAAAGCTCCCAGGTCAAGGAGAAAATACTATAAACAAGAAAAAAAAATTAAATACTGTGAAGCTACAGTTAGGTTAACACAGGATTTAGCACCTCCTACATTAAAAGACCAAAAACCAGAGAACAATATATTTTGAAGAGTAAAGGAGCTGGGCTTGTGACAAAGAATAATTTACCCAGCAAAGCTGTGTGTTGCCCTGAATAGAAAAAAGTGGATATTTAATGAACTAAAGGACTTGCATGTATTTGTGAAGAAAAGATCAGGACTGAATGGAATATTTGACCTACTCAGCTCAGGAGAAACATAAGAAGGTAAACATTAGAGACTAATTATAAAAGACCAATTATAAAAAATAATAAAATTGGGGGCAGCTAGGTGGCACAGTGGATAGAGCACTGACCTTGAAGTCAGGAGGACCTGAGTTCAAATCCAGCTTCAGACCAAACACTTGACACTTACTAGCTATGTGACCCTGGGCAAGTCACTTAACCCCAATAGCCTTTAAAAAAAAAATCAAAATCTTTACTTTGTATATAGGAAAATTGTTATCTGAAACTCTTAAGAATGTTATCATTACTTGGGAACTTTGAAAAAGCATACATAAGTAGAAGGTGTGGGGTTGAGTTGAGTATGATGGGATGATCCTAAAAAAATAAAATTGAGTAGGGAGAGGTTAAAATGGGGCAATTATTTTATGCAAATAAGACGTGAACGGAAGAACTATTACAATGGAGGTGGGAAAGTGTGGAAGGCTAGTAGTGCTAGAACATTATTCTTATCAGAACTGTGCTAAAAAGAGAACAACATATACATCTAGAAGGATATAAAATATTCTTTACTTACAGAAAAATATGAAGGCAAGGGGATAGGACAAGGGAGGGACTTTTGGAAGAGTAGATTTAGAAATTAAGAAATAAAAGGGTAAAAGGAGAGGATAAATGAGGGAGTCTTTAAAAGGGAAAGCATAAGGAGGGTGTCTTAGAAGTCTGGGTAGATTAAGGAATAGAAGGATAAGCGAGGGATTCTTACAGAGGGTACATATCAGGGAAGCAGTGGTTAGAAGTCAATTAAACATTTGAGGGAAGATAGGGTGTAAAGAGAGGAAGAGAAGACTAAGCAATGACAAAAAGAGGATGGAGGGAAATGCACGACTAGAATTGCAACTTTGAATGTGAATGGGATAAATTTACTCATAAAATGGAAAAAAAAAGTTGGCTGAATGGATTAAAAATCAGAATTTGACAATATGTTGTTGTCAAGAAATACATCTAAAAATGAGAGATACACAAAGAGTTAAAATAAAGGACCAGAGTAGAATTTGTTATGCTTCATCTGATTAAAAAAAAAAGCAGGAGTATCAATCACAATCTCAGACAAAATGAAAGCTAAAATAGATTTAATTAAAAGAGATAAACAGGGAAACTGTATTATGATAAAAGATACCATAGATAATGAAATAATATCAATACTAAACCTATATTCACCAAATGCTGTAACATCTAAATTTTTAAAGGACAGGCTAAATAAATAACAGAAATAGATAACAACACTATAATAGTGGGGGACTTTAATCTTCCCCTCTCAGAACTAGATAAATCTAAGCAAAAAAAATAAATAAGAAAGAAGTCAAGGAGATGAATAGAATCTTAAATAAGCTAAATAGCTATCTGGAGAGAATTGAATGGGAATAGGAAGGAATACACCTTTTTCTCAGTGGTATATGATACCTTTACAAAAATTGACTACATATTAGGGCATAAAAACTTTATAGTTAAATGCAGAAAAGCAGAAATATTAAATATATTCTTTTTAGATAACAATGCAATAAAATTATATTTAATAAGAGACCATGAAAACAGAAAAAGAATGAATTGGAGACTAAATGGCCTAATCTTAGAAAATGAGTCGGTTAAAGAACATGTCATAGAAACAATAATTTTATTAAAGAGAATGATAATAATGAAACAATATGTCAAAACCTATGGGATACAGCAAAAGTAATACTCAGAGAAAATTTGTATTTCTCAAAGTCTATGTAAATAAAATAGAGAAAGAGCCGGCCAATGAATTGGATAGACAATTAAAAAAACTAAAAAAATTAAAATCCCTAATTAAACACCAAATTGGAAATTCTAAAAATTAAAGGTGAGATTAATAAAATTGAATGTAAAGAAACCATTGAATTGATGAATAAAACTAGAAGTTGGTTTTATGCAAAATCCAGTAAAGTAGACAAATCATTGGTTAATATGATTTTTAAAAAGAGAGAAAACCAAATTACTAATATCAAAAATGAAAAGGGTTAATGTATCACTAATAAAGATGAAATCAAGGCAATTATTAGGTGTTGTTTTGCCCACGTATATGCCAATAAGTTTAATAATTTAAGTAAAATGGAGGAATATTTACAAAAATATAAACTGACTAGATTAACGGAAGAGGAAATAGAATATCTAAATAAACCTAGTTTAGAAAAAGAAATTCAATAGGCCATAAATAAGCTTCCTAAGAAAAAAGCATCAAGACCAGATGAATTTACAAGTGAATTCTACAAAACATTAAAGATTAACTAATTCCAATATTAAATAAGTTGTTTGGAATAACAGGTAAAGAAGGAATCCTACCAAACTCCTTTTATGAAACAATTATGATACTGATACCTAAACCAGAAAGAGCAGAAGCAGAGAAAGAAAATTATAGACCAATTTCATTAATGAATATGCACACAAAATTCTAAATAAAATACTACCCAAGAGACTACAACAATAAATCACAAAGATTATACAAGATGACCAAGTGGGATTTATACCAAGAATGAAAGGATGGTTTAACATAAGAAAAACCATTAACGTAATTGATTATATCAATAACAGAAGTGGTAAAAAAAAATCATATGATTATATCAATAGATCCAGAAAAAGCTCTTGACAAAATATAGCACTCATTCCTATTAAAAATACTTGAAAGCATAGGTATTAATGGATTTTTTCTTTTTTTCTTAGTATTTTATTTTCCCCAATTATCTGTAAAGACAATTGTAACATTCTTTTTTCAAATTTTGATTTCCAGATTCTCTTCCTCCCTCCCTTTGCCCCCATTGGAAAAGCTAGCAATTTGACATACATGTGTAGTCATGAAAACCACATTTCCATGTGAGTCATGCTGTGAAAGAAAACAAAGATAAAAAAGAAAAGAAAAATGAAGAAAGGAAAGAAAAAATATCTTCAATTTGCATTCAGGCTTTACCAGTTCTTTCTCTGGAGATGGACACCACCTTTCATCATAAGTCCTTCAGAATTGTCTTGGATCATTGTATAGAATAGCTGTTATTCACAGTAGATCATCATACAATATTGCTATTCCTGTGTACAATGTTCTCCTGTTTCTACTCATTTCACTTTGCATCAGTTCACATAAGTCTTTCCAGGTTTTTCTGAGAACATCCTGCTCATCATTTTTTTTCCACCCTGTAATTAATTTATTTTTATCATTGCATCAAAGTCAACGTATACTCTGTCTAAGTACACTCCTTCTAATTGCCCTAATAGAGATACAGTTCTTAAGAGTTCAAAGTATCTTCTTCCCATGTAGGGATGTAAACACTAACCTTATTGAATACCATGGTTTTTTTTTTTTCTTTCCTATTTACTTTTTTATGTTTCTCTTGATTATTGTATTTGAAGATCAAATTTTCTGTTCAGCTCTGGTCTTTTCATCAGGAAAATTTGAAAGTCCCCTGTTTCAGTGAATCTCCATCTTTTCAGGTAATTGATTATTTCTTGTAATTCATGCTATTTGACCTTCCATAATATCATATTCCAAGCTGTCTGATCCTTTAATGTAGAAGTTACTAAATCCTGTGTAATTCTGACTGTGGCTCCTTGATAATTGAATTGTTTCTTTCTGGCTGTTTACAGTATTTTTTCCTTGAACTGATTGTTCTGGAATTTGGCTACAATATTCCTTGGCATTTTCATTTTGTGATCTTTCAGGGAGTGATTGGTGAATTCTTTCCATGACTATTTTTACTATCTGATTGTAGAATATCAGGACAGTTTTTCTTGATAATTTCTTGAAAGATGCTATACAGGATTTTTTTTTTATCTTGGCTTTCACGCAGTCCAATAAATCTTAAATTATTTCCCCTGGATCTATTTTCCAAGTCAGTTGTTTCTCCAATGAGGTATTTTGCATTTTCTTCTATATTTCATTCTTTTGATTTGATTTGTCTGATTCCTGGTGTTTCATAGAATCATTAGCTTCCACTTGCCCAATTCTAATTTTTTTTTCCGTTAGCTTTTGTGCTTCCTTTCCATTTGGCCAATTTTATTTTTAAAGGAATTAGAGGTTGTTTTAGTGATTTTTGTTCCTCATTTGACCAATTCTATTTTTTAAGGAATTGTTTTCTTAAGTCAGTTTTTGTGTTTCCTTTTCCAAGCTGTTGACTCTATTTTCATAATTCCCTTGCATAACTCTCATTTCTTTCCCCAATTTTTCTTCTACCTCTTTTACCTGATTTTTAAAATCCTTTTTTGAGCTCTTCCAAGAAGACTTTTGGGGCTTGAGACCATTTCATATTCCCCTTTGAGGCTTCATATGTAGGCATTTTGACATTGTTGTCTGAGTTTGTGTTTTGATCTTCCCTGTCACCACAGTAACTTTCTGTGGCCAGGGTTCTTTTTTGCTTTTTGCTCATTGTTAAAATTTGAGCTCTGATCCTGGGATACAGGGGGTACTGTCCCAAGTTTTTTGCAGTGGGGGCCAGGAGCCTGATCACTGGCTTTTTGCACTGTGGCCTCTGGGGTGGGCGGCTTGTCAACTGTGCTAGGGTGGCCTGTTCTAGTCACATTTTTTTTAATTTATTTTGATTTATCAACAATCACTTCCATAAGCTTTTGAGTTTTAATTTTATTCTCCCTCTCCCTCCCTTCCTTCTTCCCCAAAATGATGCACAATCTGATATAGGCTATATATATACATTCCTATTAAACATTTTCACATTAGTGATGTTGCAAGTAAGAATTAAAACTAATGGGAGGAACCATCAGAAAGAGGAAACAAAACACAACAGAAGGAAAAAAATAGCAAATAGTATGCTTCGATCTGCATTCAAATTCCATAGTTCTTTCTTTGCATGTGGATAGCATTTTCCATCATGAGGCCTTTAGAGATGTCTTAGATCCTTGTATTGCTGAGAAGGTTAAGTCTATCAATATTAGTCGTCACACAACATGGCTGTTACTGTGTACAACATTCTCCTGGTTCTGCTCACTTCACTCAGCATCAGTACATACAAGTCTTTCCAGGTTTTTCTGAAGTCTGCCTGTTCATCATTTCTTATAGCGCAATAGTATTCCATTACATTCATGTATCACATTCACAGTTTTGATTACTATCTGTGTCTTTCTCTCCATCCTTTTACCCCCATGTTTATGCTTTTCTTTCTCCTTTCTCCTTTTTCCTCCTCATTAATGTTGTGCTTTTGACAACTGCCTCCTTCAGTCCCACCTCCCTTCTACTAGCCCTCTCTTTTTTCTTCATCTTTACCCTTACTACTTCTTCCCTCCCTTCTATCCCCCCTCTCTTTTCTTTCTCCTTTTCCCTCCTATTGCCTATAGGGCAAGTTAGATTTCTATACCTAACTGATTATATTATTCCCTTCTTGAGCCAAATCTGATGAGAGTAAGGTTCAAATAATGCTCATCCCCCTCCCTTCTTTCCCTTTGCTGTAATAGTTTTTTGTGTCTTTTCCTGTAATGTAATTTACCCTTGTCTGCCTCCTCCTTTCTCAGTACATTTTCTTAGATCAGACTAATCCACTTATTTGGATCCATTCAACCCACTTGATTAGGTTTTTTTTATCATTACATCAAAGTCAACTTATATCCACCCCCTTTATGTATATTCCTTTAACATGGTGTAATAACAATACAGTTCTCAAAAGCTGCAAGTGTCATATTCCCTTGTAGGGATGTAAACAGTTTGCCTTCATTAATGACATATTGTATCTTTCTGTCCCATTTACCTTTTTATGTCTCTCTTGAATTTTGTACTTAAAGATCAAATTTTTTGTTGAGCTCTGGTCTTTCTATCAGGAAGGTTTGGAAGTCCCCTATTTTGTTGAATATCCATCTCTTGCCCTGAAAGATCATGCTCATTTTCACTGGGTAGTTGATCCTTGGCTGTAATCCAAGATGCAATGCCTTACAGAATATCATGTTTCATGCCCTATGATCTTTTAATGTAGAAGCTGCAAGGTCCTGTGTAATTCTGACTGTGGTTCCATGATATTTAAATTGTTTCTTTCTGGCTGCTTGCAGTATTTTCTCTTTGACCTGGTAATTTTGGAATTTGGCTATTATAGTCCTTGACATTTTCAATTTGGGATCTCTTTCAGGTGGTGAGCAGTGGATTCCTTCTATGGCTATTTTACCTTCTGGTTCTAGGACCTTAGGGCAGTTTTCCTTTATGATTTCCTGAAAAATATTGTCCAGGCTCTTTTTTTCATCGTGATTTTCAGGCAGACCAATAATTTTTAAATTGTCTCTCCTGGATCAATTTTCCAGGTCAGTTGTTTTGCCAATGAAGTATTTTACGTTTTCATCTATTTTTTCATTTTTTTGTTTCTGTTTGACTGATTCTTGCTCCCTCATAGAGTCATTAGTTTCCATTTGCCCAATTCTAATTTTTAACAATTTGTTTTCTTCTATTAGATTTTGTACTTCCTTCCCCTATTGGTCAATTGTATTTTTAAGGGATTTGTTTTCTTCACTGTACTTTTTTTCCAGTTGGCCAATCGTATTTTTTAGGGACTTATTCTCTTCAGTGAACTTTTTTTCCAATTGGCCAATTGTATTTTTTAAGGAATCTTCTACCTCTTTCATTTGACTTTTAAAATCCTTCCTGAGCTCTTCTAAGAAGGCTTTTTGAGCTTCAGACCAGTTCATATTCCCTTTTGAGGTTGCAGATGTGGGTTTGTTGACAATGTTGTCCTCTTCAGAATTTCTGTCTTGATCTTCATTCTTCTCATAATATGAATCTATGGTATGTTTCTTTTTACTCATGGTGTTTCTTTATTCCCTGGCCTTTAAAGAGATTGAGATCTCCTGCTGGGGAGCAAAGGCACTAACCCAAGCTTCTTGTGTTGGGAGACTAGGTCTTGGTCACTGGCTTTGTGTGCTGGGGCCTCTTATGTTGGAAATTGGAGGCTGTAGGGTTCTGGCAGCTTACCTGGTGTTGGGATGGAATCAGCAAGGCTGGAACTCTCAGGCAATCCTAGGTTGCCTACTTTTCCTTTCCTTTAGCTTTCTGAAGAAAGCTTTTAGATGGATGTTGTAGGGTGTTTATCTGCCTGGGACCCTTTGTAGTGCTGCTTCCCTTATTTTTACTGAGGCACTGGGAGACTCCTTTACTGTAGAATGCCAAGGAACCTGGTGGTTTTCTGAGCTGGTTTCCACCAGTTCTCCACCCTCACTGAGGCACTTGGAGGTCCAGCTGTAGGTGTTTGCCTGCTCCACCACCTGGGCTTCAGGATCTCCTCCTGGTTGGCAGTTGGAGGCTGTAGGGTTTGGCAGCTTATCTGGTGTTGGGCTGGAATCAGCAAGGCTGGAACTTTTGGGCAACTCTAGGCTGCTTTCATCAGCTCCTCTCAGATGAATGTTGCAGGGTGT
Source organism: Vombatus ursinus (assembly GCF_900497805.2). NCBI lineage: Eukaryota > Metazoa > Chordata > Mammalia > Diprotodontia > Vombatidae > Vombatus > Vombatus ursinus. The sequence goes on from NW_020954564.1 coordinate 31,045,052, forward strand.
TTATCCACCTGGGGCCCTTTGTAGTGCAGCTTGCCTTATATTTGCTGAGGCACTGGGAGACCTGTTTGCTGTAGAATGCTGAGGCACCAGGATCGCCTCCTGGTGTGCTAAAGTGGGACTTTCTGGTAGCTCGCTGGGGTGCCTTCCTTTCTGCACTGCTTCCCTTCCCCCTGGGCAAGAGGGGCCTTTCCTGTTAATCCCTCAAGCTACCTGGGCTACTGCACTGCTGCTCCCCATCTTTCTTCTGGTTCAGCTGTTTCAGGGTTTTTCCTTGGGCAATATTTTCTGGGCTTTCAGAGATTGATAGGGGAGGGTGAGAGGGACTACCTTTTTACTCTGCCATCTTGTTTCCCGGATGTGGAGGTCTCTGGATTTTTTCTTAAAATGATAAGAAGGGGAAGCTAGGTGACACAGTGGATAGAGCACTGGCCCTAAAGTCAGGAGGACCTGAGTTCAAATCCAGCCTCAGACCAAACACTTGACACGTACTAGCTATGTGACCTTGGGCAAGTCACTTAACCCTGATTGCCTTGCTAAAAACAAAAATAAATAAAAAAAAATAAAATAAAATGATAAGAAGCATCTACCTAAAACCATCAGCAAGCAATATTTGTAATGGACATAATCTAGAAGCCTTCCCAATAAAAGCAGGAGTGAAACAAGGATGCCCATTATCACCAATATTGTTCAATATCATATTAGAAATGCTAGCAATAGTAATAAGAGAAGAAAAAGAAATTGAAAGGATTAGAATTGGCAATGAGGTAATAATACTGTCTCTCTTTATAGATAATGTGATAATATACTTGGAAAATCCTAGAGATTCAACTAAAAAGTCAGTTGAAATGATTGATAATTTTAGCAAAATAGCAGGATATAAAATAAACTCACATAAATCATGATCATTTCTATATATCACCAATAAAACCCTACAAAAAGAAATAACTGCAGACTGTATAAAATACCTGGGAACACACCTGTCAAGAAAAACCCAGGAACTACATGAACTTAATTATGAAGTACCTTTTATACAATTAAAGTTGGATTTAAATAATTGGAGAAATATTAATTGCTCATGGGTGGGCAGAGTCAGTATAATAAAAATAGCATAAGAATATACCTCTTGGTAAATATTGTTGGGAAAACTAGAAAGCAGTTTCACAGAAACTGGGCATAGAATGATATCTTATCATTTACCAAGATAAGGTCAAAATGGATGCATTACCTAGATATAAAAGGAGATATCATAACAGAACTATAAGAACACGGAACATATTACCTATTAGATTTATGGATAGGAAAATAATTTATGAATAAACAAGAGAAAGAAAGCATTGTGGGGTGTAAAATGTATATTTTTGATTGTATTAAAATAAAAAGGTTTTGTACAAATAAAACCAATGTAGCCAAGATTAGAAAAAAAAGCAGAAAATTGGAAGAGGAGGGAGGTTACTTAGATAAGCTTCTTAGAAAAAAATCTCATATTTCAAATACATAGAGAACTTTGTCAAATTTATAAGAATATGAGTCATTTCTCAATTGATGAATGGTCAAAGGATATGAACAGGCAGTCTTTCAATGAAGAAATTAAAACTACATATAGTCATATGAAAAAATGCTCTAAATCATTATTGATTAGAAAAATGCAAATTAACACAACTTTGAGATATCATCTCACACCAATAAGATTAGCTAAAATGATAAAAGGGGAAAATAACAAATGTTGGAAGGGATGTGGAAAAATTAGCACATTAATGCACTATTGGTGGAACTGTGAACTGATCCAATCATTTTGGAGAACAATCTGAAATTATACTCAAAGAGTTATACAACTGTGTATACTTTTTGACCCAGAAATACTGCTATTAGGTCTATTTTCAAAGATAATCAGAGAAAAAGGAAAAGAATCTGTAGGTTTTAAATCCATAGGTTTTATCTATAGCAGCTCTCTTTGTGGTAGAAAAGAACTGGAAATTGAGAGTATGCCCATCAATTGAGAAAAGGCTAATTAAGTTGTGGTATATAATTGTGATGGAATACTACTATACTATAAAAAATAATGAGCCTGATTTTAGAAAAACACAGAAAAACTTGCATGAAATAATGAAAATTGAAGTGAGCAGAACCACAAGAACATTAAAGTAACAGCAATGTTGGCTGGTTATTCTGAGTTTTATAAATATCAAATCAACTGTAAAGGACCTATGAAGGAAAAGTTTTACATATATATATATATATACACTCAAACATACATACTTACATACATCTGTGTCAGATGGTGGCCTTCTCTATTGTAGGATGAGGAAGAAGCAAGGAAGACAATTGTAACTTAAAATGTAACAAAAATTAATCAAATTAATTTTAAAAAGATATGATAGACTTCTGGAGATTATTGATGGGAGTATAAATGAGTATACATTTTCTCAGTTGTGCAAGGCACTTTCACAAAAATTAGAGCATAAAAACTTCACAAACAAATGTTGAAAGGTAGAAATATTAAAGGCATATTTTATGAACCATAATACAATAAAAAGGAATATCAAAGAAATAATTAAAATTAATTGGATACTAAATTAATCTTAAAGAACAAGGGGGGGGTCAAAGAAAAAATTACAGAATCATCTAATACTTTCTTTAATCATACTGACAATGAGACAATGTGATGAATTTTTTTTGGATGCAGCTAAAGCAGTCCTTAGGCCAAAATATATATTGTTAAAGACTTTCATCAGAAAAAGAAAAAAAGAGCAAATCAATGAATTGGATGTGAAATTAACCATGGTTAAATGAAAGAAATTAATTGGCAAAAGAGACACAAAAAATAATGAATAAAATAAAACTTTTTTTAAAAAAATTAGCCAAATGGAAAAAGAGGCACAAAAACTGACTGAAGAAAAGGACTCTTTAAAAATTAGTACTGGATAAGTAGAAGCTAATGACTGTATGAGACAACAATAAACAATAAAAAAGTCAAAAGAATGAAACAATAGAAAAAAATGTGAAATATCTTATAGGAAAAATAACTGACCTGAAAAATAGATCTAGGACAGATCATTTAACGATTACTGGATTACCTGAAGGTCATGATCAAAGAAAGAGCCTTGACATCACATTTCAAGAAATTAACAAGAAGGTCTTGTAGGGGGCGGAGCCAAGATGGCAGAGTAAAAGGAGTGACTTGCTTGAGCTCTCCCCCAAACCCCTTCAAATACCTGTAAAAAATGTCTCTAAACAAATTCTAAAGCAGCGGAACCCACAAAAAGACAGAGTGAAACAAATTTCCAGCCCAAGACAACCTGTATGGTTGATCAGAAAGCTATATCATGCCAGGCTGGGAGAGGAATGTAGTTTGGTGTGGGAGTGCAGGCCTCAACGAACCTGGAGCAGGCCTCAGAGGATTGAATTATGGGCAGCAGTGGCGGTTTCCAGACCTCTCAACCCCTGAACGCCAAAGAAAACTTAGAAGGTCAGTAAGAAAAGTCTGTGTCTGCAGTGAGAGAGAAGAGCAGGGTCCCAGCTCCAGTCCCTGAGCATGGCCTCAGGGTGGCAGCTGCCTCTGGAGCTTCCAGCCCACAGACTGAGGGGGATTCAAGGGGCTGATCAGAGGGGGATCATAAGGATCTCTCTGCTGGTGCAGGATTCTCTTGCTTTGCCTGTGCTTGGATCTGGGTCACAGTTCTGAGTGGCAGTGCCAGGGCTAGGAGGAGTGCTGGTATGGTGGAGCTTATAGTGGCAGTGGAGATGTGACAAAGAAAATCAAAACATACAACCAGAAGAAGACACCAAAGTCAAAGCTCCTACATCCCAAACCTCTAAGAAAAATGTGAATTGGTCCCAGGCCATGGAAGAGCTCAAAAAGGATTTTGAGAAGCAAGCAAAAGAAGTAGAGGAAAAACTGAGAGTGATGCAAGAAAATCATGAAAAACAAGTCAACAGCTTGCTAAAGGGGACCCAAAAAAAAATACTGAAGAAAACAACACCTTAAAAAATAGCCTGATCCAAATGGCAAAAGAGGTCCAAAAAGCCAATGAGGAGAAGAAAGCTCTAAAAAGCAAAATTACCCAAATGGAAAAGGAAGTCCAAAAGATTACTGAAGAGAACACTTTCTTAAAAATTAGAATGGAGCAATTGGAAGCTATTGACTTTATGATAAATCAAGACACTGTAAAACAAAACCAAAAGAATTAAAAAATAGAAAACAATGTGAAATATCTCATTGGAAAAACAACTTAGTAAGTCTCTTATGATTTCTGGAAAATAGATCCAGAAGAGAGAATTCTAAAATTATTGGATTATCTGAAAGCCAAGATCAAAAAAAGAGCCTAGACATCATCTTTCAAAAAATTATCAAGGAAAATTGCCCTGATATTTTAGAACCAGAGGACAAAATAGAAACAGAAAGAATCCACCAACCACCTCCTGAAAGAGATCCCCAAAGGAAAACTCCTAGGAATATTGTAGCCAAATTCCAGAGTTCCCAGGTCAAGGAGAAAATATTGCAAGCAGCCAGAAAGAAACAATTCAAGTATTGTGGAAACACAATCAGAATTTAGCAGCTTCTACATTAAGGTACCAGAGGGCTTGGAATAGAATATTTCAGAGGGCAAAGGAGATAGGAGTACAACCAAGAATCACCTACCCAGAAAAACTGAACATAATCCTTCAGGGGGAGAAAATGGACATTCAGTGAAATAGAGCACTTTCAAGCATTCTTGATGAAAAGGCCAGAGCTGAATAGAAAATTTGACTTTCAAATACAAGACTCAAGCGAAACATGAAGAGGTAAACAGGAAAGAGAAATCATAAGAGACTTACTAAGGTTGAATTGTTTATATTTCTGCATGGAAAAATGGTATTTGTAACTCATAAGTCCTTTGTCAGTATTAGGGCAGTGGGAGGGGAAAAATTATATGTATGATAGATAGATAGATAGATAGATAGATAGATAGATAGATAGATAGATAGATAGAGGCACAGGGTGAGTTGAAGATGAAGGGGTGATATCTGGAATATAAAATTAAGGGGTGAGAGAGGATTATACTGGGAGAAGGAGAAATGGAGAGGTAGAATGGGGTAAATCATCTCACATAAAACAGACAAAGGCTTTTACAGTGGAGGGGAAGTGGGGGAAGGTGAGAGGGAATGAGTAAATGTTATTTTTAGTTTTCAACATTCACTTCCACAAGATTTTGAGTTCCAAATTTTCACCCCATCTCTCCCCTCCCTCCACCCCAAGATGGAATGCACTCTGAATATCCCTTCCCCTAGTCTGCCCTCCCTTCTGTCTCTCCCCCCCCTTCTCCTTCTATTTTCCTGTAGGGCAGGATAGATTTCTGCACCCCATTTCCTATATTTCTTATTTCCCAGTTGCATGCAAAAACATTTTTTAACATGTGTTTTTAAAACTTTGGGCTCCAAATTTTCTCCCTTCCTCCCTCCCCACCCACCCTCATTGAAAAGGCAAGCAACTCGGTATGGGTTATACATGTTGTGAAAGGCTAGATCTATTTCCCTTAATCCTATTCTGCCTCCTATTTATTCTATTCTTTCTTTTGACCCTGTCCCTTCTCAGAAGTGTTTGCTTCTGATTACCCCCTTTCCCAATCTGCCCTCCTCTCTATCATTCCCCTGCTCTCTTGTCCCCTTCTCACCCTATTTTCCTGTAGGGTAAGACAGATTTCCATACCCAATTGAGTGTGTATGTTAATCCCTCCTTAAGCCAAATCTGATAAGAATAAGATTCACTCATTCCCTCTCACCTTCCCCCTTTTTCCCTCCACTGTAAGAGGCTTTTCTTTTCTATTTTTTGTTGTGAGATAATATACCCTGTTCTACCTCTCCCTTTCTCCTTCTCCCAGTATAATCCTCTCTCACCACTTAATTTTATTCTCCAGATATCTATCACCCCTTCATCTTCAAATCACTCTGCACCCTATATCTATCTATCTATCTATCTATCTATCATCTATCTATCTATCTATCTATCTATATCTGTATCTATCTATCAATCTATCTATCTATACACATATAATTTTTTCCCTCCAACTACCCTAATACTGACAAAAGGTCTCATGAGTTACAAATATCATCTTTCCATGCAGGAATATAAATAGTTCAACCTTAATATGTCTCTTATGATTTCTCTTTCCTGTTTACTTTTTCATGTTCCACTTGAGTCTTGTATTTGAAAGTCAAATTTTCTATTCAGCTCTGGTCTTTTCATCAAGAATGCTTGAACATCCTCTATTTCACTGAATGACCATTTTTTCCCCTGAAGGATTATACTCAGTTTTGCTGGGTAGGGGATTCTTGGTTGCAATCCTATCTCCTTTGCCCTCCAGAATATTATATTCCATGCCTGCTGGTCCCTTAATGTAGAAGCTGCTAAATCTTGTGTTATCCTGATTGTGTTTCCACAATACTTGAATTGTTTCTTTCTGGCTGCTTGCAATATTTTCTCCGTGACCTGGGAACTCTGGAATTTGGCTACAATATTCCTAGGAGTTTTCCTTTGGGGATCTGTTTCAGGAGGAGATTGGTGGATTCTTTCAATTTCTATTTTGCCCTCTGGTTCTAAAATATCAGGGCAGTTTTTCTTGATAATTTCTTGAAAGATGGTGTCTATGCTCTTTTTTTGATCATGGCTGTCAGATAGTCCAATACTTTTTAAATTCTCTTTGCTGGAACTATTTTGCAGGTCAGTTGTTTTTCCAATGAGATATTTCACATTGTTTTCTATTTTTTAATTCTTTTGGTTTTGTTTTACAGTGTCTTGATTTCCATAAAGTCACTAGCTTCCAATTGCTCTATTCTAATTTTTAAGGAAGTATTTTCTTCAGTAAGCTTTTGGACTTCCTTTTCCATTTGGGCAATTTTGCTTTTTAGAGCATTCTTCTCCTCATTGGCTTTTTGGACCTCGTTTGCCATTTGGGTTAGGTGTTATTTTGGGTTGAGGTGTTATTTTCTTCAGTATTTTTTTGGGTCTCCTTTAGCAAGCTGTTTATTAGTTTTTCATGATTTTCTTGCATCACTCTCATTTTTCTTCCCAATTTTTCTTCTACTTCCCTTACTTGCTTCTCAAAATCCTTTTTGAGCTTTTCCAGTGCCTGGGACTGATTCATATTTTTCTTGGAGGCTTTGGATGCAGGAGCTTTGACTTTGTTGTCTTCTTCTGGTGGTATGTTTTGATCTTCTTTGTTACCAAAAAAAGATTCTATGGTCTGACTCTTTTTGCGAGGTTTGGTCATGATCCCAGCCAATTACTTGAGTTAAACTCTTTGTTAAGGTAGAGATCTGCTTCCAATATGGAGAATGTACTGTCCCAAGCTTCAGGGGTTTGTACAGCTGTTTTCAGAGATATTTCTAGGGACCTGTAAATTTTCAGTTCTTCCAAGGTGGTATGATCAAGGGCAAGGTGTTTACTCCTTTCCTGGTTTGTGCTCTGGTCTATGAGTGAACACAAACACTCCTTTCTGTCCTGGAGCTGTGAGGAGTATTCTCTCTCCACAACCACTACAAGACCCACCACACCAGCACTCCTGCTTGCCCCAGGACTGCCACCCAGAACTGTGACCCAGATCCAAGCACCGGCAAAGCAAGAGAATCCTGCGCCAGCAGAGAGATCCCTGAAATCCCCCTCTGATCAGCCACTCAATTCCCCCTCAGTTTGTGTCCCAGAAGGTCAGGAGGCAGCCACCACCCCGGGGCTGAGCTTGGGGACTGGAGCTAAAACCACCATGCTTCTTTCTCTCACCACAGAAACAGACTTGTCCCGCTGACCTTCTAAGTTGTCTTTGCCATTTGCGGGTTGAGAGGTTAGGAAACCACCACAGCTGCCCACGAGACCTGATCCAGTTTCACTGCAGCCTGCGTGCCCATGCCAAACTGCACTCCTCTCCCCGCCCAGCATAATATATCTTTCCAAACAACCATCCAGGTTGTCTTGGGCTGGAAATTTGTTTCACTCTTTTAGTGGGTTCTGCTGCTTTAGAATTTGTTTAGAGCCATTTTGTAACAGGTGTTTAGAGGGGTTTAGGGGAGAGCTCAAACAAGTCACTGCTTTCACTTTGCGATCTTGGCTCTGCCATTGGAAGTAACAGTGCTTCCAGTCCAGTCAACTATCAACCTGGGAAGCAACCCTTATGGAGATAGATGCAGTCTGGCAACTGCTCCTGCAGATGCTACCATCACAATTAAAAACCCAGAAGAGAAAGTTCTTGCCAACAAAATCATTGACTTTATGACATATTTTATCCTCTAGCACTTATATGATTTTATATGTGTAGTGACTTTGAGAACATAATGTCACATTACTTTCCAAAATGACCAGAGTAATTCACAGCTACCCCAAAAAGGCATTAACTTTTCCACTTGTCACCCAACCCCTCCATCATTTGCCATTTTCCTTTTGACACCTTTACAACTTAGAAGAGTGAGAACTACAACATTTCTTTAATTTGTATTTCTCTAATTTATAATAAATTTGGAGCATTTTTATTGTAACTATTGATAGCAGCCTATTCACATCTTTTGACCATTTATTAAGTGGAGAGTAACTTTTATTATAAGAAATTTGAATTTTTCCTTGTAAGTCTTAGAAATGAGATCTTTATCAAAGTACCTGGTTTGTTATACCTTTTCCTTATAATTGTAGCTGCATTGGCATTATTTGTGTAGAATTTCTTCATGTTTTACATGATCAAAATCTTTCATTTTATCTTGTGTAGATAGCCTATCTACCTCTTGTTTCATCTTAATATTTTACCCTAACCTTAATTCTAAAATCTATTTTATTCCTTGCTTTTCTAATTTATTTATGATGTAACCTGTTACATCTAACTCATGTTTGCACCTGGAGCTTACCTTATGGTACAAGTTGTTGATGTAACTGTAATTTGGTACATATGGTACAAGTTGTTGGTGTAATTGTAATTTCTGCCCAGCTGCTTTCTGGTGTTCCCATAATCTACTGTCAAATAATGAGTTCTAGTACTAGGAGAATGAGTTTGGGGGTTATTGAACACTATACTATTGTGTCCACTTGCTTCTATATGCTATATAATGTTCCATTGATCAAATCATTTTTAAACAAAATCAAGTAATTTCAATTCTTAAGAAAATTTTAATGTTTTATTCAATTAATAGAAATCCACCTTCTCTCTTAATCTCGTTAAAAAGAAAGAAAAAGAACTTTCAAAAATATGTATAATCACCCCAAAATAATGCCCATGTTATCCATTTCTGTGTGTTTGTCTGTGTATATGAGAGACAGCATTTGTATAGCACTTACTATGTGTTAGCTAATGATAAGAACTTTACAATTATCATCTCACTTGATAATCATGACAACTATGGGAGGTAGATCCAATAATTTCCCCATTTTACAAATGAGGAAACCAAGACAAATAGAAGTTAAGTGATTTGCCCTTTGTCAAACTGGTAGTATGACTGTCTGAATCTGAATTTGAACTCAGATATTCCTGGCTCTAAACCTAGAGCTCTATCCCCTGAGAAATATATGTATATTCAACCCTTTTCAATAAATGTGCATAATCATACAAAAAAACTCCCATATCCTCAGTGTTGAGTACATCACCTCTCTGTCAGGAGGTGGAGAAATATTTCTTCATGAGCCCTCTGAAATCATGGTTGGCCATTGCATTGATCAGAATTCCTAAGCCTTTCAAAGTTGTTTGTATTTATAATGTTGTTATTAGTTTATAGATTATTCTACTGGTCCTATTTACTTCACTTTGCATCTGTTCATACAAGTCTTCCCAGTTTTCTCTGAAACAATCCCATTCATCATTTCTTACAGTATAAGAGTATTCCATCATGTAAATATACTATAATTTATTCAGCTTTTTCTGCAATTAATGGGTACCTCCTTAATGTTCAATTCTTTGTTACTACATAAAGAGTTGATAGACACATTTTAGGCTATATGGATTCTCTTCCTGTTTCTTTGAACTCTTCTTACAGTATCTTGGTTAAATAGTGGTACTCAAAGGGTATGCAAAGCTTAGTGATTTTTGAGGAATAATGCCAAATTACCTTCCTGAGGGATTGGGTCCTTTCATAGAAAACCTTACAGGGTCTCGGTGTTTCTCTTTTCCTGAAGTCTCACTTATCTTGGCCTTTTTCCTTTTTTTTTATCTTTTCTAAACTGATATATAAGAAAGATAATGACAGCATTCCTTTAATTTACATTTCTCTAGACATTAGTAATTTGAAGCATTATATTTTTTCATATGAGTATTGATAGCTTGGCTTTCTTCTTTGGAAAATTACTTTATCTTCTGATCATTTATCAGTTGGAGAAGGAATCTTATACATTTAAATCAGTTTTCTATATATGCTAGAAATGAGCTATTCATTGTGCTACCTTGCTGCCATGATATTTCACCCTGTGATCTACTTCTCTTATACTTATAGCCACATTGTATTTACTTGTATGAAAAAACTGTTAAATTGTATATAATTAGAATTGATCATTTTTTTTCTTCTATCATCTACTCCATCATTTATTTAGTGATGCATTCTTCCCAATTTATACTGCTGGAAGATTGTTTTCCTTCCTACTGTAATTTGTTTCCAAGTCACTCTTAGGTCTAAGTCATTTCTTACTGGAACATTTGTATATATTATCTATGCTAAATGTCTACTAGAAAACTTTCTAATGTTACTGAATTTTTTTGGTTAAATAGTGTGTTTTTATCCCAATCTCTGGCATTTTTGGATTTATCAAACAATAGATTACTGTGCTCATTTGCTTCTGCATCTTGTGCACCTAATCCATTCCAATGATTGACTTCTCTAATTCTTAACCAGTACAAAATTGTTATGAAGCCTATTTTTCTGTAGTATACTTTGACATCTGCTGCTTCTATGCCCTCCTTCTTTCATACATCTTTACCTTATTTCCCTTGAGATTCTTGGTCTTTTTATGTGCCAAAAGAATTCAATTATTATTTTTTTCTGGCTCAGGAGAGTGATTCCTATGGTATTAATT
>NW_020954564.1:31056072-31142229 GCF_900497805.2 Vombatus ursinus
GAAGGCTCTGCTTCCTTTACTTTGCTAACTTGTTTAGCAAAGAGTTAAAAGTGATGAAAAAGGCTGAAAAAATGAGCAAACAACAGAAAAAAATAGGCTGAAAAAGTGAGCAAACAACAGAAAAAATTCTGACCATAGAAAGCTACTATGATGACAAGGAACATCAAAACACACACTCAGAAGAAAATAATGAAGTAAAAACTCCTGCATTCAAGCTTCAAAGAAAAATATGAATTGGTCTCAGGCCATGGAAGAGCTCAAAAGGGATTTTTAAAATCAAGAGAGGTAGAGGAAAATTTGAGAAGAGAAATGATAGTGATGCAAGAAAATAATGGAACAAAAGAGTCCACAGCTTGGTAAAGGTACAAAAATACTGAAGAAAGTAACACCATAAAAAACAGAATAAGCCAAATGGTAAAAGAGATACAAAAATCCAATGGGAAGAAGAATGCCTTGAAAAGCGGAATTGGTCAAATGGGAAAAAAGGCACAAAAATTCACTGAAGAGAAGAACTCCTTAAAAAGAAGAATTGGTCAAATGGAAAAGGAGGTACAAATGCTGACTGAAAAAAAATTCTAACTTAAAAATTAGTATTGAGCAAGTGGAAGCTAATGACTATGAAACATCAAGAAATAATAAAACAAAACAAAAAGAAAAGGAAAAAACAGAAAACAATGTGAAATATCTCATGGGAAAAACAACTGACCTGAAAAAATTGATCCAGGAGACATAATTTGAAAATTATTAAATTATCTGAAAGCCATGATCAAAAAAAGAGCCAAGACATTATCTTTCAAGGAATTACCAAGAAAAACTGCTCTGGTATTCTAGAATCAGAGGGCAAAATAGAAATTGAAAGAATCCACTGATCACCTCCTTAAATAGATCTCAAAATGAAAACTCCCAGGAATATTAGAGACAAATTTCAGAGTCATCAAGTCAAGGAGAAAATATTGCAAGCAGCCAGAAAGAAACAATTCAAGTATCATGGAACCATAGTAAAGATAACATAAGATTCAGCAGCTTTTATGTTAAAGGATAGGAGGGCTTGAAAATGATATTCCAGAGGACAAAGGAGCTAGCATTATAACCAAGAATCATCTACCCAGCAAAAGCAAATATAATCCTTCAAGGGAAACAGAGGACTTTCAAGTATTCCTGATGAAAAGACAAGAGCTGAATAGAAAATTTGACTTTCAAATACAAGACTCAAGAAAAACATTAAAAAGTAAACAGGAAAGGGAAATCAAAAGGGACTTAATAAAGTGAAACTGTTTCCATTTCTATATGGGAAGATGATAACTTGTAATTCATGAGAATTTTCTCATTATTAGGGCTGTTAGTAGGAGTATATACAGAGGGCACAAAGGTGAATTGAATATGAAGGGGTGATATCTAAAACAATAAAATTAGAGGTGAAAAAGAGGAATGCACTGGGAGAAAGGGAAAGGGAGAGATAGAATGGGGTAAATTATCTCACATAAATGAGGCAAGAAAGAGCTTTTACAGTGGAGGGGAAGATGTAGGAAGTGTCAGGGAATGCTTGAATTTTACTCTCATCAGAATTGGCTCAAAGAGGGAATAACATACACACTCAATTGAATATAGAAATCTATCTTACCCTATAAGAAAGTTAGGAGGGGAAAGGAATAAGAGAAGGGAGTGTGCTGATAGAAGGGAGAGGAGATTAGGGTAAGGGGTAGTCAGAAGCAAAACACTTTTGAGGGGTTACAGGATGAAAGGAGAGAAAGAATAGAATAAACAGGCAGGAAATAAAATAGAGGAAAATACAGTTAGCATTCATAACTGTGAAAAACTTTTTGAAGCAGGTTTCTCTGATAAAGGCCACATTTCTCAAAAATATAACAAAATGAGTCAAATTTTTAAAAATAAGAGTCATTCCCCAATTGATAAATGAATAAAAGCTATTAAACAGGCAGTTTTCAGATAAGGTAATGAAAGCTATCTATAGCCATGTTTTTTAAATGCTCTAAATCACTACTGATTGGAGAAATGCAAATTAAAATAATTCTGAAGTACTACCTCACACATATTAAATTGGCTAATAGAACAGAAAAGGTAAATGACAAATGTTGGAGGAGATGTGGAAAAATTGAGACACTAATGGACTGTTGGTGGAGTTGTGCACTGATTCAGCCATTAAGAGAACAATTTGGAACTATGACAAAAGATCTATAAAACCATGCATACCCTTTGACCTAGCAATACCACCACTACATCTGCATCCCCCAAAAAATTTAAAACAAAGAAAAAGAAAAAGAAAGAAGACATATATGTACAAAAATATTTATAGCAGCTCTTTTCTGGTGGCAAAGAATTGGAAACTGAGGGGATGCCCATCAATAGGGGAATGGCTAAGCAAGTTGTGGTATAAGATTGTGATGGAATACTATTGTTGCATAAGCACTGATGAGCAAGATACTCTCAGGAAAAAAAAATAACTAGAAAGACTTACATGAATTGATGCAAAGTGAAATGAATGGAACCAGCAGAACATTGTACACAGTAACAGCAATATTATAAGATGATCAACTGTGAATTACTTAGCTATTCTCAGCAATACAATGATCCAAAACAACTCTGATTGAAAGACTTATGATAAAAAATGCTCTCCATCCCCGAAGAAACAAATGATGGAGTTTGAATACAGATCAAAGCTCATTTTTAAAAAACACTTTCTTTCTTTTTCTTTTTTTTTACTGTGTTTTCTTTTACAACATGACAAATATGGAAATATGTTTTTCATGACTAAACAAGTACAATCAAGATCTAATTGTTGCCTTCTCAATGGAAAAGGGTGGTAAGAGAAGGAGAGAATTTGGAATTCAAAATTTAAGAACAAATGGTGAAAATTATTTTTATATATAATTGGAGGAAAATAAAATACTAAATAAATAATTTAAAAGCTAAAATGAAAAGAAAAAGAAAACTCCAAAATGGGATCACAAAAAGTTAGAAAAACTGAACAACAACAACAAAAGTTGGAAAAGCATTTTATAACTGTTCTTTCCTTTTATACTTATGACAGCTCTAGGATATAGTTGCTACTATTACTGTCATTTTACAGATGAAGAAACTGAGTGAGACAGGGGTGGAGGGCCTTGCCCATCATCACACAGCTAGTAACAGTCTGAAGTCAGACTGGAGGTCACATCTTCCTGACTCCAGGGGCAATACTAAAACTAATTCACCACCAAGCTGCCTCTCTTCCGTATGATTTAGTGCTAGAAATAGCATTGTGATTGCTTCACTTCCAGATCACTCCACTGCCTGTTCCATTTTTCCACTAGATATTTTGCCTATGCAGATAATTTTGTTGACTTCCCCTCTCACTTTCACAACTTTATTTTTTTTGTCTTCATCTATCAGAATATAAACTTCTTAGATGCAGGGACCATTATATTTTGTTGGTTTTATATCCCCAATGCTTAGCACTATGCCTAGCACATCGTAAATGAGTACTAGTTAATCTATTTCTCTGTTTGGATGTCCATTGGTCAGTTTATCTCCCCACATGGATATATGATTTGGATACAAAGAGTGACATCATAAACCAATTAGAGGAGCAAGCAAAAAAGTTTTGAATTTATATTTATTTCTTTTGAATTTATAGAATGAGGAATAATTCTCAAAAAAAACAAGGAATAGAGAGGATGGCAAAACACATAATGAACAACTTTGATTATATAATATTAAAATTTTTTCAGAAACAAATGTAGTTAAATTTAGAAGAGAATTAGGTAATTGTTTGAAGATAAGGATCTAATTTCCTTTTTTAGACATGTTATTTTCTTCTTATTTTGACTTTCAGACATTGTTTTTTTTTCTCCCTGCATCCCACAATCCACCCACTAAACAGGAAGAAAGGAAAAAGGAAAGAAGAGCCAAGAAGAGGAAAGAAAGGATTGGAGAAGGAAGAAGAGAAGAAGAGAGAAAAGGAAGGAAGAAAGGAAGGAGAGAAGAGAGAGAGGAAAGAAGAGAAGGAGGGAAGGGTTAAAGGAGGGAAAGAAGGAAGGAGGAAAAGATAGTGTGAGAAAGGGAAAGAAAAAAGGACAGAAGGTGGAAAGGAGGGAAAAAGGGAAAGAAGGAAGGAAGGAAAGAAGGAAGGAAGGAAAGACAGAAAGGAAGGAAGGATGGGAGGCCCCTGAATCACATAAGGACAGTCAATCAAAATATTACCACATTACTCATGTTCAAATACTTATAAATCATTCTGCATATTAATTCAGTTTCTCACTGTTTTTAATTTAGGCAGACAATTTTCTTCTTCATCACTCCTCTGTAATCATATTTCATCAGAATTCTTATTTATTTCCAAATGATTTGTTTTTAAAATACTGGTATTATAGTTTAAATAACTCTTTTACTTCACAATGGATCACTTCATAAAAATGTTTCCATAAGTACTTCAAACTACCTTTTGTCTTATGTTACTGTACCCTAATATTAAAATTGTATCCATATACCCTATTAAAAATAACTACAGAAAATAGAAAAGACTTGGGAGTGTACATGCCCAGATGCACACACAGCAAGTAGATGGACATTCTTCCACTATACACTTTATGGAGATAGAGACTGATCTAAATAAAGGGAGAAATATGAATTTCTCATAAGCAGACTGAGCCAATCTAATATAAAAAATTACAACACTATTTAATGAAATCATTTATTCAGTACTATACCAATCAAACTACCAAATGAATACCTTATAAAGACAGAGATCACAGAAGGTAAAATAAGCACTGTTGATTAAAATTTTTTAAATTTAAAATGTAAATTAAGTTAAATTTAAAATTAAATATATATATATATATTGCACAAACAAAGTCGATTCAAATAAAAATAGAAGAGAAGCAGGTAAATGGGTAAAAATTTTTGCAGCAAGTTTCACTGATCAGGATCTCATTTCTCAGGTATAGAGGGAACAGATTCAAATTTATAAAAACAAGAGCCATTCCCCAATTGATGAATAGGGGATCTTTCAGAGGAAGAAATCAAAGCTATCAGTAGCCACATGAAAAATGTTTTAAATCACTAATGAATATGGAAATACAAATTAAAGCAACTCTTATGTTCCACTGCACAGACATCAGATTAGCAGAACTGACCAAAAAAGGAAAAATACAAATCTTGGATGGGCTGTGGAACACCAGGTACTTTAAAGCACCATTGATTGAACTGTCAACTGGTCTAGACATTGTGGAAAGCACTTTGGAATTGTGTCCTCAAATTAGGAAACTGTGTGGATGCTATGACCCAGTGATATCACTGCTCGTCTGTAACAAAAGAGATTAAAGATCGATGGAAAGGGCTCACATATACAAAAATAATTATAGCAGTTCATTTTGTGGTGGCAAAGAATTTAGGAACTTTGAGAGAACCCACCAATTGTGAAGTGATTGAACAAGTTATGGTATGTGAATATACTAATATGATTTTGTTATAAGAATGATGAAGACAA
Source organism: Vombatus ursinus (assembly GCF_900497805.2). Taxonomy (NCBI): domain Eukaryota; kingdom Metazoa; phylum Chordata; class Mammalia; order Diprotodontia; family Vombatidae; genus Vombatus; species Vombatus ursinus. Next base: position 31,061,558 of record NW_020954564.1, read on the forward strand.
TGGTTACAGAAGAAACTGAGATGACTCCTACGCACAAATTCATTGTGAAAAAAGGAGAAACAGGAGAATAAATTATACAATAACAACATCATTATAAAGACAAAAAACTTTGAAAGATTCAGGAACTCTTATCAACATGGTAACAAACAGAATTCCAGAAAACTCATGGTAAAATATATTACACAGATACTGAGGTGATGGACTCAGAGTGCAGAGTGAGACTTCCTTTTCCCCTCACTTTGTCAATTATGGAAATTGTTTTGCTTGGATAGAGGAACTGCTAAGACACATTTTCTTATTTTTGCTTTCCAAATGGAGGCAGGGTTAAAGGGAGGGAGAGAAAGCATATCTTCATGAAAATAATTAAAACTTAAATGAATAAAAATTACAATATGGAAGGTTTATGAGAAATTCAGAAGAGCGTGTAGGAAATGAGAAAGAGGAAGAGATAACAAAAAGAGATTTACAAGGAAGCAAAGAAAAGATGCATAGCTGTCAACAACTCATTCGTATTAATTATATAGGCTTTTTTGAAATGGAACTTTATTGCTATATAGGTTGAATCCTTTCTAACATTCTGCTATGCACATGATATGTCTTTTGCACTTTTTATTTTGTATTTATGTTTTAATATTTAAATTTATAATATTTTTCCTTTTCTTATTGCGTATTTAAGTTTTAGTATTCAAGTCTAAAATAAAAAAAGACTAAAAAAAAGAAAAAAGAAAATTATACTAGGAAAAAAAACAGACAAAAAAGAAGTACTATTGCTTCCCTAATGAAATGAAGGAAACCCAAACCAGACAAGAAGGGCAGCTGCAATCTACTGTGATTAATAGCCCTGCTTTTCCAGGTAGTTTTTAAGGGAAGGGAAAAGCAATGAATATTACTAGTAGATTGTCTGCTTGCCCACAACCTAATCATCTTTAGGGAAAAAAATGAGATGAACGGAATAGAGAAAAAACCCAAATAAGCTGTGAGGGTTCAAAGAAGTGTGTCACTGCACTGCATGGGCAGCCCAGGAGGGTCCCCTCATGTGGATTATTTTCTTGTGATCTACTGGTACTAGAACACAACAGGGAATTGGGATATTTGAGAGGAGAAATTGTGGTGCATTTGTTTCTCCTTGTCCAATGTCCGATGTTTCTTCCATCATTAGTCAGGAAAGGGAGGCAAATTATGAGGAGATCAAGTCAATGAACAAATGCCTTTTATTGTCTCCATGCAGAAACTGGCCCAGAAAGGTTAATTGATTTACTGGCACAACTTCTTAGTCACTAAGCAAGGACTCAGAAGTGAAATTAGCACAGGCCAATCACACTTCATGGACAGCAAGTGTATCTCCTTTGCCCTAGATCTGCTCCCCCAGTCAGTGCCTCTCATCACCAGCACCTTGGCTGCAACCCCAAGATCCTGTGGCTGTCCCAATCTTCTTCTGCACAAATCTACCAAGCCACCAGCGTTCCCCCTGCTCTGGGGAAGTGTCATATACAGGGCACTCTCCATAGAAGGTGGAAGTTGGTGTTTGGTGAAAAAAGTGAGTTACTAAGGTATCAAAGACCAGTCACTATCTCCATCCTCAGCCTTAATTCTCCCCAGTCACTATCCTCTTTTGCATCTTTTACACCATGCCCTTAAGAAACGTCTTTCACACTAAACCAACTCTCTTTTATCTTCCATTATTTCCCCTTCCATTCTTTCATCTTCTGGTGATCCCTGAGCTTTTTCCTAAAGTCACTCTTTCTCTTGGTACCCTCTTCAAAGATGGCTGATCCTTCAACTGTCTTACATCCCCAGAACCATGAGGACTGTAGGAGGGATGGATAAGCTTCTTACAACCCTCTGCCACTTTCATGCCTTCCCTTTGCCACCACCACTCAGCAAAGGACATCTTCTTATTGTTTAGGTTTTACTAAGTCTTCTCCAGATTTTAGGAGTTGTCCCCTATCAAACTCCATGTCATGTTCTGTCTTTCCCAGCAAACTCAGGACCTCACTCATAGACTTCAGTGCAGTGCAGTACTTGTATGGTTTTCAATACTCTCTCTCCTACCTTGTTTCTCACCCTCCTTAACTCCCAGGACTTCCAGTGTTGGTTTGCCTTATGCACAACAGGTCACAACTTCAATCCTGCTCTCCCCCAACCATACTCATGTTAAACTGAATGTTCTCTAAGTGCCAGAATTCCTAGTTTCCTAGTTATAACTCTGACTTAAGTGATACCCACAACTTATGAGCCAAGTGCAGCAAGGAGGTACATTTAAGCCCATTCTGAGTGCCCAACCTTGGGTTCAGTCCCTTCCCTTGAGAACTTCCACAAGAAACATAAGCTCAGCCCCAGTTATTCCCAACTGGAGAGGATTTAACCAGTGGTGGGGAAAACAAGCAGTGACCACTCTACTCATGCTGAAATAGTGGGAAGTTTATTGTAAGGAAAACCAGGGGAAAGGAACACACTGTCCAGAGAGAGTCTTCATGCAAGGAAAGTGGCTCCAGTAAGCCCAGGCAAGGAGACCATGGCAGGGGTCAGCAGAGGAAAAGCATCAGACACAAGATCCAGTAAGTTGTCCTCTGGCTTTAAATGGCTTCAGGCAGAAGGAAAAGAAGAGCAAGAGGGTCTTCTGTCAGGGGAAAATCGAGCAAATAAGACTGGCATCTTTGTGACCAGTTCTCACATTCAGGATCTTCTGTATTATTCCATTTCTTTCTCTTCCAACCAATCCAATTCTATCAGTCAGGCTCTTATTCCTTTTGAGAGCTATGGTAGAGCATGAAAGTCTACCTTCAGATGAACACTGGCCTGGGTGTCTTTCTGAAGTCCTTTTATGGCTCTAAATTTTTAGGAGTCTTTGTTTCACGCTTTAGGATTCAGGACTCCAGGTTCCAGGATACTGGTATGAGAATCTGCACCTCATTCTGCCAGCAACTAGGTATTCATCTGATATCTCAGGAATCTCTACACCAAGCCTGCATTCCTCCCACCCCAGATCTCCTGTAGGTGTTATCGTCCCTGAATAGAATGCAAGTTCCTTGAGGATAGGCATTGAGTTGCTGGTTTGTATTGATACCTACAGTGTTTAATAGGGAGCCTGGTACATAATAAGCACTCAGTCGATACATTCTCTCCCCCACCCAAGGGTTTTGATTCTAAAATTCTTAGATTCTCTGTTCCCAGAAATAATTATTTGCAAAATCAGTGAATCAAAAGAGAATATGTAACTTTCAATGCCACACTTACATCCTTGGGGGAGGAGGGAAGTTATTGTCCATTTAATGGAGAATTACACAGTAACAGTGACGTCCCCATGTACCACATCTAAAAGAGAGAACATGTGTCTCAGACAGGATGGAGTCAAGGGGAATGAGAGAGACTGGGGGGCTTCCACCAATTCTAGTTTTGGAAAAGAAGGGAAAAGAAAAGCATCTTCTAGAGTGCAGGGCTGAGGGAATTGGAATAGGTCTACACTGTCACTGCTCAGTCCCTTCCCAGTGTAGTGACTCTGATGAGAGAGAGCTGGGCTTCACAAAAGAAACAATTAATAGTGGTTGGTAGGAGAGATATCCATATACACTGACATTAGAAGTTAGTCATTCATTCAATTAGTCACTCAATGAATTTTGGGAAAGGCAGAATACTTGGCAGCATGGGACAATCTAGTTCTCATAGCTCAGGAAACCTTTGAATATCATGGACTCTGCCCAGCCCATTGGCAGTCAGAGGGCTGGGGGCTCTGAGCCAGGATTTTCCTGGGAATTCTAAGAAGCCTAAGGAGCAGTCATCCACCTGCTGCTTTGACTCAGTTCTCAGTCACTCCATCAGGGAAGGGGCCAGATTAGAACTATAAGAAAAAATTAACAATAAGCAGTCAAGGCTACAATTTCTTCTTGACATGAAATCCTTAAACCTCCAGTTCAACAATGGCACAAAGGAAATTAGTCTGGGTAACTCAGCCCATCATGGATAGAGGAGAAAGTTTGGTGAGATCAGATACTTACCATGCAAAGCGCCTACCAGTGCTGGAGGCGCCAGTCCTACTACGGTTCTGATCAAAGGGCAGAACTGCAGAGGGGATAGATAAGCATGAGAGCATCAGGCAAGGGAACAGGGCCAGAGGGTAAAGATGCCAAGAGGGGTCATCACCAAGCCTACCTGACCTGGGAGTTGACCTATGGACCCATCACACTTGAGAATGTTGACCTCATGGACAAAAAGTAGCCCACAGGGTGTGTGTCAGAACTGGAAGGGATCTTAGACATGATCTCACCTAATCCCCCACCATCTTAAAGAGGGGAAGGGGCTCATCCCACTCCACACCATAAGCCAGACACCAAGCATAGGCCAGTTTGCCAGCTTTGGGACTCCTAGTCGAGTCCTCTTTGTGTTTTCTAGAAATAACAAATCTGACTTTAACCGACCAGACCAAATTGTCATACTTACTAATTGCTTGACCTCCCACTCAGCAAGTCGGCTCACGGATTTAGATAAAGCTTCTAGTCCCCATCCAAATAAACCCCTAAAAGAAGAAGAAACTGAGTGACAGAGTGTTGCCAGTTGGCTGAGGATCCCAGGTAAATCCCCTCCCTCCAGAAGCTTCCTAACCCTATAGAAAACAGCTCAGCAGGCCCCAGGGACATGCTAAGTGAAAGGATTTCTTGGTCCCTGTGAGAAGTCTCACTAACTCAGCCAGGTTTTGAAACACAATTGAGATCTGAAGTTGGGTGGTTCTGGACAGAGTCTGTCTCCTGGAGCCAGAGAGAAGCTCTGTTGTATCAGGATATTCATTTATAGGATTCCTAATTGGAAGGGCCTTTCAAAGTCATCTAGTCCAACCCTGCACCAGACACCTAGGAGAAACTTGAGAAATGCTTAGGGAATGAAACTGCATTCACTCAAACCCCCTTCATTTCTAGAGGTGAGGAAACAGAGGGTCAGTGGCTCATTCAAGGTCACAGGGATGCTAAGCAGTCGAACAGAGGCTGGAGCCCACATGTGCTGGCCCCAGATGGAGTTCCATTTCCACTCTTGCTCTGTTTGCCCAAAGGGGATAGTGTGTATTAGATGGAGGTAGGGACAGTGTGAGAGCATTTTCCATCACGTCTTTTGAGCTGGTTTAGGGGCAGAGCTAAAAGCCTCCTGAGACAGAACAGAACAATTGTCCCAAAAGTCTGTCATTCTTATGCCAGAGTCCCAGAGAAGCTTCATTCTTGTTTTCAGAAAAGGATTATAAAGTAGCTATTGTGAGCAGAGAAATATTCTGGATCCTGAAGAATAAATAAAGGCCCCACACCTGTGAAGGTCACAGCCTAATATGCTGTGGATCATGTTTGTATCTTTTACTAGAGAAGAAAGTAAGGAAGCGAGAAATACATGCATTGGTAATAACAATCTCGGAGGTTTGATAGGGCTAGACAGTTATAGGAGGCACTTTTTCCTGTGTGACCCAATTCAGAATAATCACAATGGCTTTGTGGCAAAAGTTGACCCTGTTTTATAATCCTGAATCAGGCTCCCAGAGGAATGGGGTCTGGGGTGATGTCCAACGGAGAAGAAATGACAAAGGTGTGAGCACAAATCCACTATTTATGTCTCGCATGGCATCATTTTGCCTGTTGTCTCAGATGCTTATATCAACTCAAGGAATAGATACTATGTGCTGGCCCCTCAAGACCTTAGCATCCCTTTAAATCTTCTCATTTGGAGCATACAGTCTCTAGCCCAATCCTGAAATCATTCCTGTTAGTCTCTTGCCCCTGTCCTGGCCCACATCACTCCCTCCATTGCAGTTATACAATCCTTCTTTTCTGTTCTCTCCCTTGGGAGAAATCAGCTTTTCTTCAGCAGAGTCCCCAGACCTCATCCTTACCATTCATTTCCCCAATCCTCCCACTCCATATTACATGGTGCCCTTAGTATTATGATGTTTCTCTGACTGAGATAGAAAATGTCCATTTTCCAAGCTACCCCCAGGAGCCTTTTTGAGATTTGATGTCCCAGAGAAGATGTGAAACAAGGTCTCCTGTGACCCAGAAGAGCATCCCATCCTCTTTGAGGTCCGTGGGGTAGAAACACGTAAGTATATCTATCAAGCACATGATTTAGATGCTACCATGGGTCCCCCACAGCTCTTGGGTGACTCACGTTTGCTGGGATGAGATTTTAAGAAGTTGAGAGCTTGTCTGACATTTGGAAACACTCAGGCGAGCTTCTCCATCTTCATTCTTTTCAGTTGTGAGTTCAAGTGATGTGTTCGCATTTAGAGTGATATCAATCGCCTTGAGAAGCAATCTAAAAGAAAGAAGATATGGAATGGAGAAAAAAGAACCCCACTGTTTACCCAATGTCATCATGGAAACTAAAGAGAGAGGAAGGTAAACTGAGGACCCAAACCCAGGAAAACAGTACCAATCCTGGACATCTCCCACATTGACTCAGCTTGAGACTCCCTTTCCAAGCCTTTAACAAAGCACTTTCCTATTCATTCTCTTCTTTGGTTCTCATGAGAGACCTGCTTCGTTGACAGGCTCAATGTTATTATGCCCATTTTACAGACAAGGAAACAGAGGTTTTGCACAGTGCTCAATATCACAGGGAAAACCCTTGCCCTGAGATTCTGCTGCTTCCCCTTTTTATGGCAAGAAAGAAATATGGCCAATTCCAGTTCCTTCTTCCCCATACAAACCAGAAGTGAGGTGCTGGCCAGAGAAGTAATGAGCATCCCAATATGAAGAGAATGAGATATTAAGAATTGTGATACTCCTAGTCATGTACAAAAAGCCATTTTTTTATCTTACTCTGAAATGACCCTAAAAGAAAAAGAGCAGTTTTGCATCTTGTCATTAAACTGTTTCTTCCTGATCTCCATCAAAGAAGGTGGGCAAAATGAGCTCACAAGAATGATAGCAGTCAAAGGAATTCTGCACACTTCCGTGTTGATTCATGATTGCCAGAGCACTTTCCTTCCAATAACTCTGTGAGGTAGTATGCCTCCCTCCATTCTCTTTGCCTTGCTCACTTGCCAACTTCATCCTGGTGGATTTGCTCAGGAACCATTGGAACCACAGAGATCTGGTTCTGTCATGTGAATACAGCCCCTCCAGGGTTCCACACGCCATTGAATGGACCCTGTAGGACTCAGAAGAATCACTTACGTGTTCAAACTCAGAGAGACATCCAAGGGCACACTGAGAGAGAGACTCTTTTTGTCTTGATTTTCTGTGAGGGAAATTTTCAGGAGTTGGGCATTTTTAATGTTGAACCTGCACAGAGAAGCCACGGTTAAGAGAGAGAGAGAAAGATGTCACTAATTGATACCTTTCATAGATCCAACCCTTTCACGATACATCTTGAACTCCAAACCCAACCATTCCCAAATGCTACTCTTCCCTTAAACAGATAAGTGGTCTCTGAGAACAGAAAGGGGGATGTTTTCACCCAAATGAATCACAGATTTTGAATCAAGACATTGGTGTGCAGTCATAATCCTATGTCTAATCTAGATGATTGAGATCACCATGGGAAATGGAGGCATGATTAAGGAGATCCAATGGAGGAGGGTCCAGCTGTCAACATCTTGCTTCCCACCCTGTCTCCTGTGGTTTGCCCCATTGCCCCATGGACAGGTTGTCGGGAGCTCCCTCTATTCACTGAAACCTTTTCCTAAGTTGTGCTGTCCTCAGTCCCACTCTGGGAGATTGCCTGATGCCCACATTTGAATTGAAGCATGACTTTATAAGCAAGAGGGACTCACGAAACTATTTTCCCAATCATTCCACTCAATGCCTTCAGCACATTTCCAATAATTGGTGCGTCCTCAATTTCTTTTATCAAGTCCACCTTGTTGAGCTCTTTCACAGCATTTGTCAGAGTATTCTGCAAACCTGGAAAAGGACTTCAAGTTTGACTCTTGCTTACAGAGAAAAGAGAGCAGGTTGATGTCATAGCAGCAGCCCTGGATTTGAAGTCCAAGGAAGTGGATTTGAAGCACAGCTCTGCTTGCTACTTTCTACTTAGTTGTCTAGTTCTCTCTGGTTCTCAATTTCTCCTCAGCCAAATGAGACACTGGATTATTTACCCTCTACTGTCTCTCACAGCTCTATTGGCTTTGCTCCTATGATGCTAGAAATAGGTTGGTCTCATTCATTTTCAAGCCCCATATCCCAAGATTCAATGTCTGAGCACTTTCAAAGGCACTCTCCACCAGCCCCAGTAGCCTTATAGAAATGAAATCTCTGAGGCTCAAGAGAGGAGGAGACTTGTTCTATGTCATACAGAAAAAAAAAAGAGCAGCTTTCCTGTCCTAATGGCTGGATAGAACTCACATTCTCTGACTCCAAACTCAAGGCCATACTGAGCCACATTCTCGATGGATGGGTAGATGCAAACATACTCATAGGTCCTGTGGAAGGGGAAGGATCTTACTCTTCCCTCTCAACTCTAGAAATGCTTAGGCAGCTAAATGGCATGGTGGAGAGAGCCCTGGGCCTGGAGTCAGAAAGCCATGAGTTCAGTCCTAGCTTCAGACACTAACTGTTTGACCCTAGCTAGCTCACTTGACCTCTGTTGGCCTCAGTTAAGTCAGCTGCAAAATGGGGACAATTAAAGCACCCACCTCCCAGGCTTGTTGTGCGGATCAAATGAGATAATGATTGTAAGGCCCTTAGCATACTGCCTGGCACTACAGTAAACACAACATAATTGTTTGCATAGTAAGCACTATCTCAATGTTTGTGGCGATGAGGATGTTTGAGGGGGAGGTTATACGTGAAACAGTAGGCCCTTCTCTTCCTCTCCTCTTCTCCTGGACTGGCTCCAAGGTTTTGCCAATCCTGGTCTTACCACCAATCTCCCCACATCTTACTTCCCAAGGTCAGAGGCATCTCTATTTTTATCACCCTTTGACCCAGTGGTCTTTTCACTTCAGGCCTGGGGTCTCCTGCAAAGGGATCAGGCCTAAGTAAGATGAGAACTTACTGTTAGCGACCTCTGAGATGACTTTTGAGCCTTGTTCTTCCTCCTGGGCCAAGCTCAGTGTGAACTGGCTACACAAGAGCACAAGTCCTAAAAGCATCAGGGTCTTCATGTCTAATATGCAAAGAAGAAACTGGTATTTTAGACAATATTTTCATTAAAACACAGTTTGAAAACAAGATTCTCCCTCTATACATGCTTAGGATTGTTAGAATTCTCTAAACAATCACATTGTTAGTTCCATTCAGACTAAGGCAAAGATAAAGGCTTAAAACAATATGGTGAATAAAGAAGAGAAGAAATCCATGCCCCTTCCACCTCCAAACCCCTCCCAGTACTTCCAGCTGAGGACAATTTCTCTCCTGAACCTCCATGTGGAATATTTGAGGGAGCATGGTGGGGTATTGTCACACAGCCCTCATCTTCGACCCTTCACACATGCCAGGTTTCTCTATGCAAAATGGATGAAAACCCCTTGAGTTCATCAGTCTTTCTGGAATCCATATTTTCATCTGTTGCCAATCCTTAAGGATAGAATTCCAAATATTTCTGATTTGCCATGCAGAATACCATTTTCATTTTTTTCCTAAAACCTCCGATTGCATATTTTTAGCAACTCCCCATAACTATTGTCCATACCTGCCTCCTATGACTCCCCTCTAGTTCTCCTGGGGTTCCCATGAAGTCGTGTTACTATCAGAGCTGCATACTCAGAGAGGACTCATGGTATTGGGTAAGTGACCTGAAAGTCAGAAGTCCTTAGACCCTCCTGAATCCCTAACACTGACTCTGCATGGGGAATAATACTACTGCCTGGTCCAACTCTGACATTTTAGGATCCCAGTGGTAGAAACCTCAAGGTCTTGTACAAATGTCTGAAAATCAATACATGGCCCAATGATTTTTATTCTGTTTGTAGTCCCTTTCTGAATATAGAAGCAAATGCTTGGACTCCAGTCAAAGTCACTCACTGTGTAGCATGGAGCATGCAGGGTGGTAAGCCTTACACTTCATCCTGAAAGCAACTAAACTGAGTCAAGTAGAGCTTTAGAGGTTTCATCCTTTAGCTCAAAGAGAAAGCTCTTATGGAGAAGTCTTCCAGTTCCTCGTTTCTAAAGTCCTAGGACATTTAAATTGAATCTTTGACCAAAATGTCCAAACCACATGGGAGCTTGAGCTTAGAGAAGGTCTAGTCTAACCATCTCATTTTAAAGAGAAAGGAACTAAGACTCCAGCAGAGGAAGGGACTTGACCAAGGCAACACAGTCAGGTTTTAGCAGCATCTATGTCACTTACAAAGCAATATTGGTCAATTTTTACAATTCCAGCAAATGTTTATTGTCCTTGGAATCCATCAACCCTGTTTGATTTGAAAGAGCCTCACTAAGACTGGTTGCAGACGACCAAATGGATCACAAGAAAATCCTTGAGAAGTTCCTCATTCTGATCTTCACCCTGATATCACCTGATACTGATATTGTTCTGATACTCTAAGGTAGGAGTAGAGGCCTGCAGAGGTTTGGGCCAAGATGGTCTCTAAAGGCCCCTATGGGATGTGAGTGATAAAGGGACTTCTTGCCCTCAGCCCTAAGGCCCCAGGGGAGGGTAGGCCTGGGCTGGTGGGTCTCACCTGGCTGTCCCCAAGGAGTCTCAGCAGGAATCTGAATTTCCTTCTCTTCCTCCTCCTGTAAGACTCTGCCTACCAGGGGCCTTTATGTAGTAAGACCAGCCAGATGAAGCCAGAAATTCACAGTCTGATGACGTATTTCAAAAAGTGGTTTGGAACATGTTACTCGTGATGCTTCCAAGTGTACTCCAAAGTCAATAATTGATGATCACATTGCCAGAAGGGAGAGGCAAGATGAGTGATAGGCAAATTAAAGAGATGTCAATGTTAGCCTGTCTTTCGAGACTTGCAGCTTTAATGAAAAGGAGTTTCTTGCAGTAAGAGGGATCAGATTTGTGACATGTAGGGAGGAAGCCTAAAGGAGTTGGTCAGGCAGGTCTCAGTCCCAAAATAGAGAACTTGCTTTACATTTTGACCTCTATGTCATTCTCTGTGGTGGGATGCATGTTCATCATGAGAAGAGGAAGTCACATATTGGTCAGAAAGGATGAGTCGTTCAGGGCAGTAAACTCGGAGTCAGGGTGAACTGTCACCAAGTTCTTCTTCTGGCCATTTCTTAGTTGTGTGACTAGATCTTGCCTGATTTTGTTGAAACGCTAAGGTAGGAAGGAATTGGAAAAGTGACCTGGATTTAGAATAGAGAAACCAGCCTCCTTTTTGCATTTCTCAAAACTGGAAGAGACAGTGGAACAGAGGTGTTCTAGCCCAAATGTCTTAATGAATTCTCCACAGTTAGCCAACATCTCCCGTGATCCAGGACCCCATTAGATTATCTACCTCTCACTCCAGAAATTATTTACATAACTTATTTCAAAGAACCTCCAATCTGAGTGTTGCAAAGGGGTCTCAGAGGTCACCTACTGTCACCTATACCCTGCAGAGATCCCCACAGGATGTTATAACATATAGCTGTGACAAGTGGTCATCCAGCCCTCCTTGAAGGTGTCCAATATGGGGGAAGTCACCACTCACAAAGCAACCAGTTCTACTCTTGGATAGCTCTAATAATTAGGAAAATTTTCCTTACATCAAACCTCATTTTGCCTCTGAAAGTTCACTTGCTCCAGATTCTTCCCTCTAAGTTCAAACAGAACAAATCCTCTCTGTAGCTCAGTTTACTTAGCTGTAAATGGAAGGGGTTGGATTCTATGGTCCCCTCCTTTAAGGTCCTTTTCAAATCTAAATCTCTGGTCATCTCCTATTTCTCCTAGTTTAAAGTTCTTTTAATCGCATTTTCAAAATTCTTTACAAATGTGTTCTTGTTAGGCTTTATTAAGTGTACTCTAGTACTTCAGCTATGTTCTTAATTAGAAATTCATATGATTCAAGAAGCAGGGCAATGCTATTACTACTTTTCTGAGCTTAGGATTCTATAGGTTGTAGGGGCTTCACTTGTGAGTAGGTGAATTAGAATTTGAACCCAAGTCCTCACTATACAATGGCATGATTTATCTACAGTTCCAGAGAGGGGATATTTTAGAGCCTAGGGAGAGTTTAAGGTGTTGAACATCAAAGTGCAATAGAAGTGTTAGGGCATACAGGTCTTACTTCCTATTTGTGTGACGTTGTATGAGTTATTTAACCTCACTGGGCCTCAGTCCCCTCATCTTTAACATGAAGGGTTCTAAATATCATAGATGCTAATTACCATTGGGTAATTACTACCATTGGGAAAGTTAAGTGTTCATGACCTCAATATGAATTAGCTGAACCAGATTTCTCTGAAGACCTTAAGACTATCCTTGCCCTGATTTGATAGTAGAGAGGGGAAGGAGAGACAACAGGAAAGAAAATTATAGCCTAAAATTCCCTTTTCTGACAAATCTTCCATTCGCATGCCAAAGTCATACAAGATTTCTCAAAAGAGGCAACTATGAGGAAAACAATTCAAATACCATATGAATATTTTAAAATAGATTTTTATTGATATTATGTCTTTAAATTGCCCAGATTGTATCCTTTATCTCTCCCTGCCTCCTGAAATCCATTTTTATAACTGTTTTAGGAAAGAAAAAGTAAAAAAGGGAGTAAATATAGAAAGAAATCTAATAGTATATGCAATATCCCACACGCATGTGTCTCCATCTCTGAACAAAAGCAGGGGGAGATTTCTTCTCATATCTCTTCCTTGAGGCCAAATTTGTTTCATATAATTTCTTTAATTTCATATAATGTTCACTTTCAATTTTTTGATGAAGTTTCTGTTCATTTACACATTATAGTCATTGTGTACATTGTTCTGCTGGCTCTCTTTACTTCACTTTGCATCAGTGCTTATAAGTCTTTCTATGCTTCTCTGTATTCATCATGTCCTTATTCAGAAGTGTGCTAAAGGCAGCTCAAACCTGTGAAGTGATTGTTAAATTTTCATTGTGAGCATCATTTAACCTCAGAAATCAGCAAATGCTACAAATTAGAGCTTGATTAATGTTTTGTTGATTTCTAGATTGAAGGAAGTGATGGGAAAAATGTTTAAAATGTGCTTTAAACTTAGGAGTCTTTCATGTGTACTACTTTTTCTTGGAGAGTTAGTTATCAAACATTTATGAGCATACTGCCGTATTTCTTACAGCACAATAATAATGGGGGAGCTCAGGTGCTCTTCCACAAATTTCTCAGGGAATTCTAGCAAGGTTTTCTTTGCTCTGGGACTGTATCAAATTCTCTTGTTTCTGTCCTCAAATTATTTATATGACTTAATTTTTCATTAAAAGTTACTCATTAGAAATGCATATGGATTAAATGTTACTACTAATTATGTGAACTTCAGGATCCTAGAATCATAATATTTTGTCATTTTTACTGTTTGTAGGGGACACTGAATTTGAAATTAGCTCCTTACTATGTATTGGTGAAAAGTAGTCAATAGGGAATCTATCAGGGATTGGGAACTGAAAGGTAAAGAAAATGGAAGGGTAGACAGGCTTTATTTACTAGCAGTGTGACCCAAGCAAGACACTTAACCTCTCTGAGCCTACTTTCTCATCTATAAAATGAGGGGCTTGGATTACATGATATCCAAAGTCCTTTATCAATCTAAATCTTATGGATCCTGGAGAATTAGAAGTTCTTCTCCCTGAGGAGCTACTGGGGAAAGGACAAGGGGAAGGAAGATGAAAGGTAAGAAAAAATGTTACCCAAAAAGTGCTGTTCCAACAATGCGTCTTTCATGCTATGCTAAAAAATTATAAATAACTTCTTGAAAGAGTCAACCACATAGCCCCAGGACTAAGAACACGGCTGGGCCCTCAATATTGGATCAAACAGAGCAGATAAAAGACGCAGCCTGGGCCCAGGCCAATAGTCTGATGTTGTTCAGAGGGACCTAGATCATGGAATCAGATCTCAGAGCTCACAATAGAATGAAGCCAGCAGTGCAAGACAACTAGAGTGGGCAGGGACTCAGCCCCAGGGCCAGGACAAAGCTAGGACAGTAATGAGGGTTTGCCCAGGATAGATGTACAAGACATATCTCAGCCCAGAATAGTTCTAAGTCAGTGCCACTGTCACTCTTACTCTATTGAGCCTTTCTGCTATCTGACAGGGGCTCAGGCCAACTAATGTCTAGCAAAGTGCTATCCATAGGTAAGAAGAGTACTGTGTCCTAGAACATCTATGGGGACAGCAAGCAGGTTGTGCCCTTGATTAGATTTCTGAGAGGTGATTGAAAATTTGCAGCATCATGGTTCAAGCCATGCTTGTGGTATTTGAAGAACATAGCACTTGGAAGTCAAACAGTGTAGCAGCAGCCCAGATAGAACAGGCTAGAACCATACAAAGCTACAGCAGTGCTGTCAGAAGTGGACAGAGCTTGGCCATTACACAAAGTCCCATCTGGGAAGTAAAGGTGGATAAATAAGTAAAGAAATAAAGATTGAATTATTATAATAGCATGGGAGGCTTAAGACACAAGCTAAGAAATGGAGCAAAATCAGTTAGAATTCTTAGACGTAATGATACAAAAATGTTTCAGAATTTTAAATTAATATTTTAAATGAAACAAAAGTGACAAGGCAAAGAATTAGAAAAGAAATGAGAGTTTTAGAGGAAAGATGTAAAAAGAAAATTAACATCTTAGCATAGAAGGTACAAAATTTTACCCAAGGAACAGACTCTTTGAAAATTAGAATAGAACAATTATATGTTGATGATTCCTTGAGATAATAAAGAATATTGAATATTTAATTAAAAGCCTGAAGAGGTTGCTAGGTAGCACAGTGGATAGAGTGCCAGTCCTGGAGTCAGGAAAACTTGAGTTCAAATCCCATCTTAAGCACTAGCTGTGTGACCCTGAACAGGTTATTTAATGCTGTTTACTGCACTTTCCTCATCTGTAAAATCAACTGGAAAAGGAAATGGCAAACCACTTTGCCAGTATCTTTGCCAAGAAAACCCCAAAATACATCACAAGGAGGCAGACATAACTAAAAATGACTAAACAACAAAAAAGCCTGAAGAAAAGGAGGAAATATAAAGTACTTTATATTAAAAAAAAAAAAGACTGACCTGGAAAACAGATAAAAGATAGACAAATTAAGAATCATTTTACTACTTGAAAGTCATGAAGAGAAAAAAGTCTGGATATAATATTCCAACAAATCATGAAAGAAAACTCTCCAAACACATCTGAATAAGAAGGCAAAGTGAAAATAGAAATGACATCTCAAAAGAAACCCAAAATGAAAACTCACGGAAACATTATAACTAAAATCCAAAGCTTCCATGTCAAAGAAACAATACTGCAAGGAGCCAGAAAGCAGACAAGTACCAAAGATACACAGTCAGAATTACACAAGACTTAGCAAATACCACAGTAAAAAAGTGGAGAGCTTAGAATACTACCTTCCAAAGGCAAGGCAAATAAACTTAAAATCAATCATAATTTACCTACCAAAATTGTGTATAATTCTACAGAAAGAATGTGTGTATGTGTGTAATGAAATAGAGAATTTCCAAGCATTCCTGATGAAGAGAACAGAGCTGAGTAGAACTTCTTTTTAAAAGAATAAAACAAACATTTTCAGAATATGGTATAATAAAATAGATGAAACTTTACATGAAACTGCAAACCTACTATGCACAACTTGCTATTCCTTTCAAATATACAACAAAATTATCATATAAATTTCTTTTTTTTCTTTTTTTCCTTCCCTTCCCCTATCTTAGAGATAGCTACTATTAGACACAAATAAAGTGTGTGTGTGTGTGTGTGTGTGTGTGTATGTAAAATTATTCTATACATGCTTCTTTTTATCAGTTCTTTCTCTGAATGCAGATAGTGTCTTTCTTCATAGTCCTTTATAGGTAATTTGGGTATTTATAATAGTCAAAATAACTTATTCTCTCAAAGTCATTCTTAAAACAATACTGCTGTTACTGTATACAATGTTCTCTTGGTTCTGCCCATTTCACTTTTCATTATTTCATGCAAGTCTTTCATGTTTTCTAAAATCACTGAGCTCATAAAACCATGCATACATGCCCTTTGACTTAGCAATACCACTACTAGGTCTGTATCCCCAAAGAGATGAAAAAAGGAAAAGGATCTGTATGTAAAAAATTATTTATAGCAGCTAATTTCTGGGGGGCAAAGAATTAGAAATCAAGGGAATGTTCATCAATTAGGGAATGGTTGAACAAGTTGTGGTATGTGATTATGATGGAATACTATTGTACTACAAGAAATGATGAGCAGGATGTTCCCAGAAAAACCTGGGAAGACTTGCATGAGTTGATGCAAAGTGAAATGTCCTATGTATAAAGTAACAGCATTATAGTAGGATTATCAGCTGTGAATGACTTAGTTATTCTCAGCAATACAACGATCCAAGACAACTCTGAAGGACTTATGATGAAAAATGCTATCCATCCCCAGAGAAAGAACTAATGCTGTCTGAATACAGATTGAAGCATATTTTATCTATTTAATTTCTTTATTTTTCTTGAGGGTTTTTTTGGTCAGTGTTTTCTTTCACAACATGACTATTATGGTTATGTTTTGCATGACTACACATGTATAACCTATATCAAACTGCTTGCCTTCTTAGTGGATGAGTGGGTGGGGAGAGAGGAAGGGAGAGAATTTGGAACTCAAAGTTTTAAAAATGAACGTCAAAATTTTTTTACATGGAACTTGGGGAATTTTTTTTTAAATAAGTACTCAGATATTTAAAAAATAAAACAAAATCATTGAGCTCATCATTTATTATAGTATAGTAGTATTCCATCACAATCATGTACTACAACTTGTTCAGCCATTCCCCAATTGATGGGAATTCCTACAATTTTCAGTTCTTTGCTACACAAACAGAGCTCTTATAAACATTTTAGAACATATAGGTTCTTTTCCTTTTCCTTTTCCTTTTTCCCTAATCATCTTTGGAAATAGACCAGGTAGTGGTATTGCTGGGTCAAAGGGTATAGTTAGTGTAATAACTCTTATCCCCTTCCCATCCTACTTTCCTGTGGAGCAAGATAGGTTTCTATACACAATTGAGAGTGTATGTTATTCACTCTTTGAACCAATTCTAATGAGAGTAAGGTTCACTCACTCCCCCTCACCTCCTCCCACTTCCCCTCCACTGCCTTAAAAGCTTTATCTTGCCTCCTTTATGTGAAATAATTTACCTCATTCTACATCTCCCTTTCTCTCTCATTTCTTTGATTTTATTGTTTTCTCACTTTTTAATTTTATTTTTAGATATCATCGCTTTATATTCAGCTCACATTTGTGCTCTCTGTCTACATATACTCCTAACTACCCTAATAATGAGAAAGGTCTTATGAGTTACAAATAACATCTTCCCATGTAGGTATATAAACAGTTTAAACTTATTAAATCCCTTATGATTTCCCTTTCCTGTTTACCTTTTATGTTTCTGTTGAGTCTTGTATTTGAAAGTAAAATTTTCTACTCAGTTCTGGTCTTTTCATCAAGAATGCCTGAAAGTCCTCTATCTCATTGAATGTCAATGTTTCCCCTGCAGGATTATACTCAGTTTTGCTGAGTATGTGATTCTTGGTTGTAATCCTAGCTCTTTTTTTCCAAAGGAAATTAATTTTATTAAAATGTAGTTATCAAATATTTTTAATTCAGGGTTCCCAGTTTCTCAAACTGAGTTTAATGTATAGATTTCCACACACCCCCAAATTATGTGTGTTTAGGTTTGAGAGTGTATGCATTTCCATTGTGTGTGTGCACGTATGTGTGTACAATGTCAGAACATAAAGTGTTATGCAAATATTAGTTGTTATTTTTTTCTGTTCTGATTTTTTTAATTAATTTATTTTTTTAGTTTTCAACATTCACTTCCACCAGATTTTGAGTTCCAAATTTTCTCCCCATTTCATCCCTCCCTCTACCCTAAAATGGCATGCATTCTGAATACCCCTTCCCCTAATCTGCCCTCCCTTCTATCTCTGCCTCCCCTTCTCTTATCCCCTTCCCCTTCAATTTTCCTGTAGGGCAGGATACATTTCTATACCCCATTGCCTGTGTATCTTATTTCCCAGTTGCATGTGAAAACAATTTTTTAAACATTTGTTTTAAAAACTTTGGGTTCCAAATTTTCTCTCTTTCTCCCTCCTCACCTACCCTCATTGAGAAGGCAAGCAATTCAATACAGGTTATACATGTGTAGTCATGCAAAACACTTCCATAGTAGTAATGCTGTGGAAAACTAACTGTATTTCCCTTCATCCTATCTTGCCCCCTATTTATTTTATTCTTTCTTTTGACCCTGTCCCTCCTTAGAAGTGTTTGCTCTGATTACCCCCTCCCCCAATATGCCCTCCCCTCTATCATCTCCCTGCTCTTTTGTCCCCTTCCCTCCCTATTTTCCTGTAGGGTAAGATAGATTTCCATACCCAGTTGAGTGTGTATGTTATTCCCTCCTTAAGCCAAAATCCTATCAGAATAATATTTACTCATTCCCTCTCGCCTTCTCCCACTTCCCCTCCATTGTAAAAGCCTTTTCTTGTCTGTTTTATGTGAGATAATTTACCCCATTCTACCTCTCCCTTTCTCCTTCTCCCAGTATAATCCTCTCTCACCCCTTAATTTTATTCTCCAGATATCACCCATTCATCTTTAGCTTACCCTGTGCCCTCTATTTATCTATCTATCTATCTGTCTATCTATCTATCTATCTAACTATGTATATACACACACACACACACACACACACACACACACACACACACATATAATTATTTCCCTCCAACTACCCTAATACTAACAAAGGTCTCATGAGTTACAAACATCATCTTTCCATGCAGGAATGTAAATAGCTCAACCGTAATAAATCCGTTATAATTTCCCTTTCCTGTTTACCTCTTCATGTTTCTCTTGAGTCTTCTATTTGAAAGTCAAATTTTCTGTTCAGCTCTGGTCTTTTCATCAAGAATACTTGAAAATACACTGAATGTCCATTTTTCCCCTGAAGGATTACACTCAGTTTTACTGGGTAGGTGATTCTTGGCTGTAATTCTGTCTCCTTTGCTCTCCAGAATATCATATTCCAAGCCCTGTGGTCCCTTAATGTAGAAACTGCTAAATCTTGTGTGATCCTGATTGTGTTTCCACAATACTTGAATTGTTTCTTTCTGGCTGCTTTAATTTAATTTTAATTTAATTTTATTAATCTCTCCTTTGATTTTCAGAATGGCTAATTTGTTATTTAATTGGGGATTTTTTATTTGTTCATTTTCTGGCTTTTTTAGTTGCATGCCCAATTCATTGGTCTCCTCTTTCTCTTTTTTATTCATGTAAGCATTTAGAGATATTAAATTTCCTATAAGAACTGCTTTGGCTGCATCCCATAAATTTTGGTATATTGTGTCATTATTGGCATTCTCTTGGATGATGCTATTAATTGTTTCTGTGATTTATTATTTTACCCACTCATTCTTTAAGATTAGATTATCTACTTTCCAATTAATCTTGAGTCCATCTTTCCATGGCCCTTTATTACATGTAATTTTTATTGCATTGTGATCTGAAAAGGATGCATTTAATATTCCTGCCTTTCTGCATTGGATTGTGAGGTTTTTATGCCCTAAAACAAGGCCAGTTTTTGTTTCAGCACCATGTACTGCAGAGAAAAAGACATATTCCTTTCTATCACCATTCAATTTTCCCCAGACTTCAACCATATCTATTTTTTTTTAAATTCTATTTATCTACTTAACTTCTTTCTTGTTTATTTTGTGGTTAGATTTATCTATTTCTGAGAGGGGGTGGTTGAGGTCCCCCACTACTATAGCTTTGCTGTCTATTTTTCCTGTAACTCACTTAACTTGTCTTCTAAGAATTTGGATGCTGTACTACTTGGTGCATATATGTTTGGTATTGATATTCATTTTCTAAGGTACCTTTTAGTATGATGTAGCTTCCTTCTTTATCTCTTTTAAGTAGATCTATTTTTTGCTTTTGCTTTGTCTGAGATCAGGATTGCTACCCCTTTTTTACTTCAGCTGAAGCATAATATATTTTGCTCTAGGCTTTAACCTTTACTCTGTGTGTATCTCTCTGCTTCAAATGTATTTCTTGTAAACAACATATTGTAAGATTATGTTTTTTAATCCATTCTATTATCTGCTTCTGTTTTATGGGAGGGTTCATCCCATTCACATTCAAATACTCATTCAGTTATGATTACTAACTGTGTTTTTCTCTCCATTCTATTTCTCCCTCCCCTCCCATTTATGATTTTCTCTCACCTTTTTTCCCTTTCCCTTCTCACAAGTGTTTTGCTTTTGATTACCACCTCCCTCAATCTGCCCTCCCTTCAATCAGCCTTCCTCCCTTTTCCTTCCCCTTTCCCCTCCTACTACCTATAGGGTAAGATAGATTTCTATACCCAAGTGAGTGTGTATGTTATTCTCTCTTTGAGTCAAATCTAATGAGAGTAAGGTTCAAACAATGCTGTTTCCCTCCTTTCTTTCCCTGTAATGTAATAGGTCTTTGTGCCTCTTCATGTGATGTAATTTACCCTTTTCTATCTCCTCCTTTCCTCTTCTCCCAGCACAATCCTTTTTTTCACCCCTTAGTTAAATAATCTTTTTATCATCACATCAAAGTCAACTTATAAACCCACACCTCCTGGCTATGTATACCCCTTCTAAATGTTGTAATAAAGATAAAGTTCTCAAGAGTTACAAATATCATCTTCCCATGAAGGGATGTAAACAGTTTACCCTTATTGAATAACATGGTTTTTTTTTCTTTCCTGTTTACCTTTTTATGCCTCTCTTGAGTCTTGTATTTGAAGATCAAATTTTTCTGTTGAGCTCTGGTCTTTTCACCAGGAAGGTTTGAAGTCCCCTATTTCATTGAATGTCCATCTCCTCCCTTGACAGATTATGCTGAATTTTGCTGGGTAGTTGAATTTTGATTGTATTTCAAGCTCCTTTGCCTTCCTGAATATCATATTTCAAACCCTCCAATCCTTTAATGTAGAAACTTCCAGGTCCTGTGCAATCCTGACTGTGGTTTCATTAAATTGTTTCTTTCTGGCTGCTAGGAGTATTTTCTCCTTGACCTGATAATTCTGGAATTTGACTACAATATTCCTTGGTCATTTTCATTTTGGGATCTCTTTCAGGAGATGATTGGTGGATTCTTTCAATGACTATATTACCCTCTGGTTCTAGGACCTCAGGGCAGTTTTCCTTGATAATATCTTGAAAGATGCTGTCTAGGCTCTATTTTTGATCATAGCTTTCAGGGAGACCAATGTTTCTTAAATTATCTCTCCTGGATCTATTTTCCAGGTCAATTGTTTTTCCAATGAGGTATTTTACATTTTCTTCTATTTTTCATTCTTTTGATTTTGTTTGACTGATTCTTGATGTGTCATAGAGTCATTAGCTTCCACTTGCCCAATTCTAATTTTTAACAAATTCTTTTCTTTTTTTAAAGTTTAATTTTTAAAATTAACTTATTTTGATCTATCAACAATCACTTTCATAATCTTTTGATTTTTAAAATTTTCTCCTCCTCTTTCCCCACCTTCCTCCCCAAGACAGTGCACAATCTGATATAGGGTATACACACACATTCCCATTAAACATATTTTCACATTAGTAATGTTATAAGTAAGAATTAGAAACAATACGAGGTGCCACTAGAAAGAGGAAACCAAACACAACAGAAGAAAAAAATAGCAAATAGCATGCTTCAATCTGCATTCAAACTCCATAGTTCTTTCTTTGGATGTGGATAGCATTTTCCATCATGAGACCTTTGGAGATGTCTTAGATCCTTGTATTGCTGAGAGGGATTAAATCTAACAATATTAGTACCTGATTATATTGTTGCTTTCTTGAGCCAAATATAATGAGAATAAGGTTCAAGCAATGTTCATCTCTCTCCCTTCTTTCACTCTGCTTATAGTAGGTGTTTGTGCCTTTTCCTATAATGTAATTTACACTTGTCTGCCTCCTCCTTTCCTTTTCTCTTAGTATATTTTCTTAGTTAGATCAGATTAATCCACTTACTTGGATCCATTGAACCCACTTGATTAGATTTTTTTATCATTACATCAAAATCAACTTACACTCCCTTTATGTATACCCCTTTAACATGGTGTAATAACAGCCTAGTTCTCAAGGGTTACAAGTGTCATCTTCCCTTGTAGGGATAAAAACAGTTTGCCGTTATTAATAACATGTTGTTTCTCTCTGTGCCATTTACCTTTTTATGTCTCTCTTGAGTCTTGTATTTGAAGATCAAATTTTCTGTTGAGCTCTGGTCTTTTTATCAGGAAGGTTTGGAAGTTCCTTATGTCGTTCAATATCCATCTCCTCTCCTGAAAGGTCATGCTCATTTTCGCTGGGTAGTTTGTCCTTGGTTGTAATCCAAGCTCCTTTGCCTTATGGAATATCATATTCCATGCCCTACAGTCTTTTAATGTAGAAGCTGCAAGGTCCTGTGTAATCCTGACTGTGGTTCCATGATATTTAAATTGTTTTTTTCTGAATGCTTACAGTAGTTTCTCTTTGACCTGGTAATTCTGGAATTTGGCTACTATATTCCTTTGCGTTTTCAGTTTGGAATCTCTTTCAGAAAGGGATGGGTGGATTCTTTCCATGGCTATTTTACCCTCTGGTTCTAGGACCTCAGGGCAGTTTTCCTTTATGATTTCCTGCAAGATACTGTCCAGGCTCTTTTTTTCATCGTGATTGTCAGGTAGACCAATAATTTTTAAATTGTCTCTCCTGGATCTATTTTCCAGGTCAGTTGTTTTACCAATGAGGTATTTTATGTTTTCATCTATTTTTTCATTCTTTTGTTTTTGTTTGACTGATTCTTGCTCTCTCATAGAGTCATTAGCATTCATTTGCCCAATTCTAATTTTTAACAAATTGTTTTCTTCTATTAGATTTGTACCTCTTTCCCCATTTGGCCAATTGTATTTTTTTAGGGACTTGTTTCCTTCAATGTACTTTTTTTCCAGTTGTATTTTTTAAGGACTTGTTTTCTACAGTTAGTTTTTGTCCTTCCTTTTCCAAGCTATTGACTCTCTCTTGCATACTTCTCATTCTTTTCCCATTTTTTCTTCTACCTCTCTCATTTGACTTTTAAAATTCCTCTTGAACTCTTCTAAGAAGGCTTTTCAGAGGGGCAGCTAGGTGGCACAGTGTATAGAACATCGGCCTTGTTGAAGTTCAGGAGGACCTGAGTTCAAATCTGGCCTCAGATCAAAACACTTGACACTTACTAGCTGTGTGACCCTGGGCAAGTCACTTTACCTTAATTGCCTAAAATAAAAAAAAAATTTAAAAAAAGAAGGCTTTTTGAGCTTCAGACCAGTTCATATTCCCTTTTGAGGTTCCAGATGTGGGTTTGTTGACAATGTTGTCCTCTTCAGAATTTTTGCCTTGATCTTCACTCTTCCCATTATATGAATCTATTGTATGTTTCTCTTTGCTCATGGTGTTTGCTTATTTCCTGGCCTTTAAAGAGACTGAGCTCTCCTGCTGGGGAGCAGAGGGCACTGACCCAAGCTTCTTGTGTTGGGAGTCTAGGGCCTGGTCACTGGCTTTGTGTGCTGGGGCCTCCAATGCTGGCAGTTGGAGGCTGTAGGGTTCTGGCAACTTACCTGGTGTAGGGCTGGAATCAGCAACACTAAAACTCTAGGGGTAAGATTGGGTAGTGTGGCTCCTGGAGATTTCCTGCTCACCCAGGCCTTTCCTTCCTTTTGCTTTTTTCAGCTCCTTTCAGGTGGATGTTGCAGGATGTTTATCCGCCTGGGGCCCCTTGGAGCACTGCTTCCCTTAGTTTTGCTAAGGCACTGGGAGACTCCTTTGCTGTAGAATGCCTAGACACCTGGACATCTTCCAAGCTGGTTTCTACTGGTTCCCCCATCCTCACTGAGTTACTCAGGAGTCCAGGTGTTGATGTTTGCCTGCTCCACTACCTAGGTTTCAGGAACTCCTCCTGGTATGCTGAAGTGGGGCTTTCCACTAGCTTTCTGGGATGCCTCTCATTCTGTACTACTCCCCTTCCCCTAGGGCAAGAGGGGCCTTTCCTGTTAATCCCTCAAGCTACCTGGGCTACTGGACTGCTGCACCCCATCTTTCTTCTGGTTCAGCTATTCTAGGGTTTTTCCTGGGGCAATATTTTCTGGGCTTTCAGAGGTTAATAAGGGAGGGTAAGAGTGACTTACTTCTTACTCTGCCATCTTGGCTCCCAGAAGCAGAAGTAAAGATATTTTTAAGACTGATTCTACCCAATGATTTGTTTTCTTCAGTTGTCTTCTGTACTTCCATTTCCATTTGGCTAATTCTGATTTTTAAGGAACTCTTCTCTTCAGTGGAATTTTGTATCTCCTTTTCCTTTCAGCCAGTTGTATTGCTTAAGGAGTTGTTTTCTTCAGCCAATTTTTGTCCTTCCTTTTCCAAATTGTTGACTCTCTCTTGCATACTTTTCATTTCTTTTCCCAATTTTTCTTCTACTTCTCTTATTTGCCTTTTAAAACCCTTTTTGTGCCCTTCCAAGAAGGCTTTTTGGGCTTGGGAACAATTCATATTTCCCTTTGAGGTTTCAAATGTAGGTATATTGACAGTATTGTCCTCCTCTGAATTTTTGTTTTGATCTTCCCTGTCACCATAATAATTCTCTCTAGTCAGTATTCTTTTCTGCTTCTTGCTCATGATGCTTGTCTATTTCCTGGCTTTTGAAGTTGATATCTCCTGCTGGAGCACAGATTGCACTGTCCCAAGCTTCTTGTGCTGGGAGCCAGGGGCCTGGTCACTGGCTTTGTGTGCTGAAACTCAGGTGCTGGCAGTTGGGGACTCTAGAGTCCTGCCAGCTTACCTGGTGCTGAGCTGGGGTCTTAGTGGTGATGTCTGATGTGTACTGAGGCCAGGCGAGGTTTTTCTGCATTTCCCTGGGGCTGTGCTGAGGCACAGAGAGGTCCCCTGCTGTGTGATGCCTGCTTGCCAGGGACAATATGCATGTTGCTTCTCTAAGCTGGAGTCTTTCAGTTCCCCTGGCTATGCTAAGGCACATGGGGGTTCCTGGTGTTGGTGTTTGCCTATTCTACCACCCTTGGGCTCAAGATCTCCTGATGGTTTGCTTAGGTGGGGCTTGCCCCTGGCTTGTGAGACACTTTCTGTCCTGGAACGCACTCCCTTTTTACCTTAGTGAAATGGACCTTTCTGGCTGATCCTTCAAATTTCCTGGGGAAAGAGACTGCTCCACCCTGTCTTTCTACTGGCTCCTCTTTTCTCCAATTTTCCTCGGGCACTATTTTCTGTTTTTTGGTTTTTTTGTTTTGTTTTTTGAAGAGGTCAAAAAGGGATTGTGATAGGGACACTGCTTACCTCATCATCTTGGCTCCCAGAAATTGCAGTTAAGTTCAAACACTGTGTCTTGAAGGTAGGGCACAGATTTTTGTGTGTCTGCTCTCATCTGTTTCAAAAACCCTTTCCTGAAGGGGAACCACTGGGTAGAAGAAAGAGCATTGGACCTAGAATTCACCCATTTACTAGTGTAAAATTGGAAGTATTCACTTAACTCCTCAGAGCCTCAGTTTCCTATTCTGTAAAGTAGGCACACTAATAATTGTACAACCTAATACCAATATGAGAGCTAACATCATTCTATGATAATCCCCAGCACACAGTGATGGTTTCTGTTCCATACTTCCAATAGTTCTTAGTACCTGTCATAATGGTTCTTAGTACATCTGTGGCAGTTCTTAGTGATTTTTCAAGATTGAGAATTTTGTCTCCTCTCTTGATTCTTAGGACCATGCAAAGTAGTTAGTTAAGTAGCACAGTTGGGATTTGAACTCAGATCCTCTGATGCCAAGTTCAATTTTTATTAATATAGTATGGCTTTGTGGATTGAATCACAAAGAAAACAAATGTCATAAACTCTGACCATTTTACTCCATCCATAATTTTTGCCTGCTCATCATTCCTTCTCTGTCATGGAAGACTTTCCAGATAGCTCTTTACTTTACCTGCTGATGTCCATAATGATTAGATGACTGCTGATTGCAAGGAACACATTTCTTGGGATGAACCTATAGCCATCATCTTATCTAGGTTTCAAATATGTTCTCCTACTGGTGCTACTTTCACAATAAACTAACCTCTTTGGACCTGATACAGTAGTCTTCTTCGCTTACCACCTTCTCTGGTTAAATGCCCTTGAGTTGGCAACTGATGGTATTGTGGTCATTGTGACTATAAGAATTCAGTGCTGACTATTGGGCTCAGAAGCACCATAAAAATGAAAACCTTAATCTGATGAGTTTTGAAAAAGCATTGTGGTCCTGCCTGATGTCCTCAGACATGGAAAAAAAAAAGCCCTGGACGGGGAGACCTAAATTCTAGTCCTGGCTCCCTTTTAGCTGGTGACTTTGAGTAAGCCAATTCCTCTACCAGGGGATTTTTCTCACTTGTAAAAGGAAGGGCTATACCTGAAGCTCCTTAAAGTCTCTTCAAGTTGTTCCATTCATGATTTGAGAAAACACCCTTCTGTCTTTATGTAATAATAATGTATATTTACAAAGAAGTTTAAAGTTTGGCAATATGCTTTACATATGTTATATTATTGAAGCTTCAGAATGATTAATCCTGTGAGGTCCATTGCCAGCATCTACATTTTTCAGTTGCGGAAACAGGTTTAGTCATGTGGTGGTCACAAGCAAGTATGTATCAGAGGTGGGATTTTAACCTAAATCTTCCTGACTCTTAAGTCCAACACTCTATTCAATGCACCAGTCTTCCTACATACCCATTCCATTTCTTCAGTGCTTGTGCCAATATATGATTGAATCAAAACCTCCCTGAATACCATCTGAAAATCTCAGGAAACAAGCAAGTGTAGAAACAGTTGATCTGTACTGGATGTCAAAGTTCATGCTGTTGGCCAACTAACTCTACAGGGCAGACCTATCTAGATCCTTTAAGTCCAAGAGTATCATAGCTGATATTTCTAAAGAGCACAAAACATCCTTGAGGAGTGGAAAACTGAGATAAGGATTGTTAGAAATGTTTTATGTCTCCATTTCAGCCCTTTTCCCCTTCACTCCAGTGACCAGACACAGACTAAATAATGATGGAGGAGAGGGAGAGATGGGGAAAGATAGCGATGAGGCTCTGCCCCACTCAACAAAAGGTACCAAGTTGTTGCCAGAGGTTTTTGGGATGGACCAAAAGCTGATATTCAATTAAATCCCACAAACAATAATCTATTGCTAAATGCTGAAGATAGACAAACCAAAAAAATCTATATTTGTATCTATATATGTGAATTTATCTATGTATGTGTGCACACTCTATCTCTATCCCTGACCTCAAGGAAATTGCATTCTATGTTTATAACATCATAGTTTTAGGACTAGAGAGGACATTTAGGATGCCCAACATTCTCACTTTATACATAAGAAGATTAAGATTGAGTGATTAAGTGACTTGCCCCAATGGTGCATAGTTAATAACAACAGGTCTAGGATTGAAACCCAGGTCATTTAACTCCAAATTGACAGCTCTTGCCCCTACACCTCTGCATATAACCAAAACAGCTCCTTAATTTTCCTTCCAAATCCACCCTTCTTATGAACATCCCTGTGTCAATGCAACACTCTACTGTCATCCTTCTAGCTGCCCAGACCTGTACACTTAGAGCCATCTTGGATTCCTCCCTCTCCCTCACTATGTATATCATCATTTGGAAGGCAGTCAATCCTACTTCCATAAAATCTCTTCCACCCTCTTGTCTCCACTCTCACGACCATCACATCTCTCAAGCCTTTATCACCTCTTCCCTGAAATTGACAATATCCATACCATCCTAACTGGTCTTGGTGCCTCACTTCTTGTTTCTCTAATCCACCCTCCAAACAATTGCCAAACTTTTGTTTCGAAAAACAGAGATAACTCTCTTATTCACTGAACTCCAGAAGCTTCCCAATTTCTTCTAGAATCAAATACAAACACTCAGTTATTTAACATTTAAGACCTTTACAGTTTTGCTCCAATTTACCTTTCTGGTCTTACTAGTCATCAGTCAACTACATGCACTATACAGAAAAATCAAACTTGCTAACTTGCTGTTCCTTCTGTGTATCATAACCTCCCAGCTCTGTTCCATTGTACAGGTGTCCCTCCATGCCTGGAATGAATGGCCTCCTCACCTTGGTCTCTTAGAATCCCTAGTCTCCTTCAAAACTCAACACTACCTCTAATATGAAGCCTTTCACCAGCTGTTGTTGCTGCTGGTACTAATATATATATATATGTATATGCATATACATATATATATATATACATATACCTATTAACACTTATATAGTGTCTGCTAGGTGACAGGCTCTGCCCTAAGCACTTTATAAATATAATCTCAAGTGACTTGACCACTTGAAATAATCCACTTGACTGGGATCCTCACAACAACCCTGAGAGGTAGATGCTATCATCCCCATTTTGTAGTAGTAGTGGTAGTAGTTGTCATAGTTGTAGTAGATACTAAGGCAATAGAAGTTAAGTGACTTGTCCCAGGTCACATGGCTAATGTTTGAGAGTAGATTTGAACTCAAATCTTCCTGACTCCAGTGCTTTATCCACTGTACTACCTAGCTGTCTCTTATTACTTGTGCCTTTCCTCAAAAAATTACCTTGTATTTATTAAGTGTATATTTATACATGTACATCTTGTGCCCCCTTATAGAAATACCCTTCTGGTATATTCTAGGGACTGTGACTTCTTCTTTTTTTCATAATACCTCCAATGCCTGGTAGGTAACAAATGCTTATTGATTGGTTGTTTTATTTTATAGAATAGATTTCTTTGGTATTTTTGTTTTTAATATTACCTAAGTTTATCTCTGTGTCCTTCCCCTTCATTCCTCCTAGTGATCCATCTTTTATAACAAAGATTTTTTAAGAAAAAGAGGAAGAGAAAAAAATAAAGAATACCAATTAATAAATAGAAAAAAAAATCTGACATCATATGAAATGGGCCATACTTAAGAAGCACCCCCCAACCTCCCCACCACTTCTGCAAAGAAGTGTGGGAAGTATTTTCTCATATCTTTTCTTTAGGGCCATACTTGTTCTTCATAATTTCAAAAATATCTATTTTTGATTATTTTGGGATGGTTATTCTTTCTATTTACATTGTGGTGGTCATTGTGTATTTTAGCTTCCTGTCTCTGCTTACTTCGCTTTGCATTTTTATATAACTACGTTGTTTTCTGTTCATTTCTACCACCAAAAAATACTGCTATAAGAATTTTGGTGTATATGAAACTCTTCTTTTTGTCACTGATTTCCTTGGGATATATGCCTAGGAGTAGAATCACTGGGTCAAAGTTTATGCACATTTTATCTGCTTTACTTGTATATTTCTAAATTGCTTTCCATAATGGTTGGACTAACTCATGGCTCCACCAATAATGCATTGATGCCTCTATCTTTGTACAACCCCTCTACTATTGACTATTCCCTATCCTATGTCATATTTGTCAATTTGCTTGGTGTGAGATGAAGGTTTAGGGTTTGATTTGTGTTTGTTAGTTGTTAGTGATTCATTATTTTGTAGTTATTAGCAATTTGAAACATTTTTTTCATATTGTTGTGAATAGTTTGCAATTCTTTTGAGAACTATTTGTTCACATCCTCTGACTACTTCTCTTAAATATTTCTATTGTCTAAATATCTAAGATTCCAAACCCTTATGCAAGACATTAGACGAAGATGTTTTCCCCTCAGGCAACCACTTCACTTCTTATCTTAGATGCATTCATTTTGCTTGGACAGAAGCATTTCAATTTTATGTAACCATTTTATCTATTTTATCTTTTCTAATCGCCTGCATCCCTTGTTTTCTTAGGAAAGGTTTTCCTACTCATAGCTATGAAAATTGTATAATTTACTTCATTTCTAAATTTTTATGGTACAAATTTTAATATTCACTTTGATTTTATTATAGACTATTGTGTTGGTTGAAGGCTAATTTCTGCTGGGCCACTTTCTGGTTTTCTATCTCATCAAACAGAGAGCTTTTCCCTCAATAATGTATGTTTTAGGGTTTGTCAAACAATGGCTTATTGAGTTCCATTATTCTGGATTTTTCCTGTTTCATATATTTGCTTTTCTGTGTTTTAAACAGTAACAAATACTGTTTATGATTGTTGCTTTGTAATATAGTTGGAGGTCTGGAACTGCTATTCTCCTTTCATTTCTGCTTTTTTTTTTTCCATTCTTGCCTCTGAAATCCAAGCTATTTTGTTCCTCCAAAGGAATTTTGTTATTATTATATCTAGCTCTATAAAGTATCCTTTTGGTAGTTTGGTTTATGTAACACTAAAATTATAAACTAAATTCGGTAATGCTGTCACTTTAAAAAAATTATAGATTGATTGTCTTAGTTATTTCCACTTTTACTAGTCTATATATTAAGGTCATTTGAAGCTATAAATTCTGTGACCCTGTGAACTTATGCCCCAAAAGGAGTGATGAGTGAGAAAACCCAGTCATGGCCATGAAATCATCAATAATACTCAACACTATTTTGGCCATAGAAATAAGGAAACACAATATCTAATGATGGGCTTCAAGAAAATAGTTTGTTATATTGCATCCTTTTTTTCCTCACTGTGATCACACTGTTGAGGCCAGAGGCACATTGGAACAATCCACTTTATAGACAAATTAAAACAGAATGTTGACCTGTGTTATTCAACCCTAAAGGAGGAAAGAGTCCCAAAGGCCACATGTTGAAAGGAGCCATTGTAAGATTTTGAAAAGAAGAATGATGTACACTGGCAAGACCTTTGCCTTCTGGAAGACAAGGCTAACAATGGGTCCATGTTGGATGGAAGGGGGTTAAGAGCAGAGGCTAGGAAACCTCTGTTAGGAGGCTGTTGTGATAATCTATATGGAGAACAGAAGGTAGCATCTTTCACAACTTTGACTAGGGGGAAGCATTCTTAACCAAACAAGGGATAGAACTGATCCTAAAATATATAATTTCAATTAAATACACAAAAAAAAAACTTTTGCATGAACACATAGAAAAAGAAGAGAAACCTTGTGGTAGGGAAGAAAATCTTCATAAAAGTCTCAGAACCAAAATCTATACATAATTGACACACATAAAAGGCCAAGAGCCTATTGGCAATGTACAAGTAGTTAAAGAACATAAACAATGCTTCAAATTATAAACTGTCAGCGAATATACAAAAACATACTTCAAATCATTGATAAAAAGAGAAATGGAAATAAATGTGAATCTGACATGCAAAAACTGCAAAAAATGAAAGTCATTTTGGAGAGACTGTGGGAAGATAGACACAAAAATAGACCTTTGATTATGGTGATTCAAAATTTTCTATAAAGCATGTTGAAATTAAGTGTGAAAGTGGCTAACCTGTTATCTCATGATTGAAAACATGCCCCCAAAAGGTCAAAGGGAGGAAAAAAAAGGCTTCAGTATAACAATGTATTCCCACCTATACTTTCTGTGATAGTGAAAAAGGAGAGGTGAAAAAGTAGATTCTATTGATTTGGGAAGCAGATGAACAAAGTAGACAGTATGGGAATGAAAGGAATGTGACTGTATGCATGAAATCATCACGATTGCAATTTTCAAGAAACATTTGAACATTTCTATGTGGGATGAAATAAAAACCAGAAGAATAATATGGACCATGATGACAATAATGTGAAAAAGAAGAACACACAAAGAAGTGGAACCCTGAGGAATTATAATAACCAATCAATGCCAGAGAATAGAAAATAAAGCATACCTCCTACTTCTCAATGTAGAATTGGAAGTCTACAGGGTGAGGATATTGCTTACATTCTGAAATGTAGTTATTTCTGTTTCATTAACTGCCTTTCTTGGGAACAAGGGACAATTTCATTTGGTTACTGAGGAGTATTTTTTTAATTTATTTATTTGCTTTTAGTTTTCAACATTCACTTCCACAAGATTTTGAGTTCCAAATTTTCTCCCCAGCCCATCATTCCCCCCATCCCAAGATGGCATGCATTCTCTATACCCCTTCCCCTAATCCACCCTTCTTTCTATGTCACCCTCCCCCTTCTCTTATCCCCATCACCTTCTATTTTCCTGTAGGGCAGGACAGATTTTTATACCCCATTTCCTGTATTTCTTATTTCCCATTTGCATGTAAAAACAATTTTTTTAAACATGTATTTTTAAAACTTTGGGTTCCAAATTTTCTCCCTTCCTCCCTCCCCACCCACCCTCATTGAAAAGGCAAACAACCCGATATAGATTATACATGTGTAATCATGTAAAACACTTCCATAGTAGTCATGTTGTGAAAAACTAAGTATATTTCCCTTCATCCTATCCTACCCTCCAATTTATTCTATTCTCTCTTTTGACCCTTTCCCTCCTCAGAACTGTTTGCTCCTGATTACCCCTCCCCCAATCTGCCCTCCCCTCTATCAACCCCCTGCTCTCTTGTCCTCTTCCTCCCTCCCCCTATTTTCCTGTAGGGTAAGACAGATTTCCATACCCAGTTGAGTGTGTATATTATTCCCTCCTTAAGCCAAATCCAGTGAGAATAAGATTCCCTCATTCCCTCTCACCTTCCCCCATTTCCCCTCCACTGTAAAAGCCTTTTCTTTAATTTACCCCATTCCATCTCTCCCTTTCTCCTTCTCCCAGTATAATCCTCACTCACCCCTTAATTTTATTCTCCAGATATCACCCCTTCATCTTCAACTCACCCTGTGCCCTCTATCTATCTATCTACCTATCTATCTATACATACATACATACATACATACATATAATTTTCATCTTCCAACTACCCTAATACTGACAAAGGTCTCATGAGTTACAAATATCATCTTTCCATGTAGGAATGTAAACAGTTCAACCTTAATACATCTTTTATGATTTCTCTTTCCTGTTTACCTCTTCATGTTCCACTTGAGTCTTGTATTTGAAAGTCAAATTTTCTATTCAGCTCTGCTCTTTTCATCAAGAATACATGAAAGTCCCCTATTTCACTCAATTACCACTTTTTTCCCTGAAGGATTATTCTCAGTTTTGCTGGATAGGTGATTCTTGGATGTAATCCTATCTCCTTTGCCCTCCAGAATGTTAGATTCCAAGCCCACTGGTCCCTTAATGTAAAAGCTGCTAAATTTTGTGTTATCCTGATTGTGTTTCCACAATACTTGAATTGTTTTTTTCTGACTGCTTGCAATATTTTCTCCGTGACCTGGGAACTCTGGAATTTGGCTACAATATTCCTGGGAGTTTTCCTTTGGGGATCTCTTTCAGGAGGTGATTGGTGGATTCTTTCAATTTCTATTTTGCCCTCTGGTTCTAAAATATCAGGGAAGTTTTCCTTGATAATTTCTTCAAAAATGATGTCTAGGCTCTTTTTTTGATCATGGCTTTCACATAGTCCAATAATTTTTAAGTTACCTCTCCTGGATCTATTTTCCAGGTCAGGTTTTTTTTTTTCCCAATGAGATATTTCACATTGTTTCCTATTTTTTCATTCTTTTAGATTTGTTTTACAGTGTCTTGATTTCTCATAAAGTCACTAGCTTCCAATTGCTCCATTCTAATTTTTAAGGAAGTATTTTATTCAGTAAACTTTTGGACTTCCTCTTCCATTTGTCCAATTTTGCTTTTTAGGACATTCTTCTCCTCAATGGCTTTTTGGACCTCTTTTGCTATTTGGGTTAGGTTATTTTTTAAGGTGTTATTTTCTTCAGTATTTTTTTGGGTCTCCTTTGAATTGTTTTTCATGATTTTCTTGCATCACTCTCAGTCTCTCCTCTACTTCTCTTACTTGCTTCTCAAAATCCTTTTTGAACTCTTCTATGGCCTGGGACCAATTCATATTTTTCTTGGAGGCTTTGGATGTAGGAGTTTTGGCTTTGTTGTCTTCTTCTAGATGTATGTTTTGATCTTTGTCAGCAAAGTAAGATAATATAGTCTGACTCTTTTTATGAGGTTTGCTCATGATCCCAGCCAATTATTTGAGTTATAAACTCTTTGATAAGGTAGGGGTCTGCTTGCAGTGTGGAGAGTGTACTGTCCCAAGCTTCAGGGGTTTGGGGCAGCTGTTTTCAGAGATACTTCTAGGGACCTGTAAATTTTCAGTTCTTCCAAGGTGGTATGATCAAGGGCGAGGTGTTTTCTCCTTTCCTGGCCTGTGCTCTGGTCTATGAGTGACCACAAGCACTCTTTTCTGCCTTGGAACTGGGAAGAGGATTTCCTCTGCACCGTCACTACAAGCTCCACCATGCCAGTGCTCCTCCTCACCCCAGGACCACCACTCAGAACTGTGACCCAGATCCAAGCACGGGCAAAGCAAGAGAATCCTGTACTAGCAGAGAGAGCCCTACAATCCCCCTCTGATCAACCACTGAATTTCCCCTATGTCTGTGGGCCAGGAGCTCTGGAAGCAGCCGCCACCCTGGGGCCATGCTTGGGAAATGGGGGCTGGGACCACACTTCTCTGTCTCACCGCAGACCCAGACTTTTCCCACTGAGCTTCTAAGTTGTCTTTGGTTTTCATGGTTTGAGAAGTCTGGAAACTGCCCCATCTGCCTGATTCAGCACTCTAAGGCCTGCTCCAGGTTCACTGAGGCCTGCACACCCATGCCGAGCTGTGTTTCTCTCCCAGCACAGTATGATATACCTTTCTGATCAACATCCAGGCTGTCTTGGGCTGGAAATTTGTTTCACTCTGTCTTTTTGTGGGTTCTGCTGCTTTAGAATTTATTTAGAGTCATTTTAATAGGTATTTGGAGGAGTTTGGGGGAGAGCTTAAGCAAGTCACTGCTTTTGCTCCACAATCTTGGCTCCCCCGCCCCATTGAGGAGTATTAATGGGAAAAGGAACCAATAAAACATTTTTTTAGAAGAAAAACAATTTCTCAGGTGGAGAGTAATGGTAAGAGTCTCTCCTATCATGGTGGCTGTGGGAATAGTCAGGCATAGAGACAAATAGTCAAAGAATATCAACAGTTCTTCAAATTATAAATTGTCAGTGAATATACAAAAAACATACACCAAATCAAGTGCAAAAATGTACTTAAAAGAATGTGGTAAGTAATGGGGGGGGAGAGAAGAGAGAAGAGTCAAAGATAATAACAAATATTTCTATAGCACATAAAAGTGTTATAATTATAGATTGAGCTTTATATTATGAGCTTCCTCATAACTATTTTTTGCAGTGACTCCAAAATGTAATAACTCTGTTATTTTGGATTAAAAAGTTAGATTTTTAATTTATATTAAAAAATCAACAACCTTAGGCTCAGTGAGGGAGGTGAAAAGCTTTGTGTGGAAATGAAGAATTGCTTGATTCTTAATCCCCAGTGCTTTCTTTTGTATCTTCAAACTGTGGACAAATAGCAGGGTTGTTGTCTGAAATAGAAGAGGTCCTTTGTTTGGCTCCTTCAAATGTCCATTTTTAAGGTGATTGCTAATGAGTGTCTTTTCCTTTCCTCAGCACAGGAGAGGCTGTGACTGACCACAATGGAGAGGACATTGGCCCAGGAGTCCAGTGGAGTCATCTAAATTGGTACCAAGAACACAAACACACTCATTGAGAACAATTCCTTCTTTGTCTTAGAGACTAGCAGATGGTAGGATTCCCTGCTGCACCCAATGAATTTTACCATGGAAGCTTAGCAAAGTCAACTATGCTCAGTTATCTGATCACTGTTTGCCTCTTAGCAAAATAATGAAGGAAAAACAAGATTGGGGCTTGAATAGGCTTTAGATTAAGAGAGAGGGTCATGCTAGAGGGGGAAGGAAAGCTTAGCAGGTAAGAGAATAAGTAGAGGAATAGCACAGTAATGAAAGAGGCCTAGATCTGCCATGCTATGCGGTAAGATGGTGAAAGTCATTAATGGACTGTGAGAGCCAGGGAGATGGAACATGGCACTTAGAGCAAGATGTGGGATTGAAGGTTGACTCTGAAATCTCTGAGCTGTGTGACTGTGGGCACTTTACCACCTCCACATCTGTGTCCTCATTTATAATTGGTTATAATGGGGCCATAGGATTTGGATCTGGGTGGCCTCTTAAAGGTCATCAAGTGAAACATTCTCATTTTACAGATGTGAAAGCTAAGGCTCATATTTACAGATGGGGAATGAAGGCCCAGTACTTAGCACAGTGCCTGGCAAATAGCAATTACTTAATAAACTTTTATTGACTGAGTTACCATAGAAGAGAAGGGACTTCTTGCCTAAAGTTATACAAGGCGGGACTTCTTGCCTAAAGTTATACAAGGCAATCAGCAAACCCAAAATCCTCCCTAGGGTTTCTGACCCCAAGACCTTTTCTATGACATCACACTTCTGTCTCCACATCACTTGCATTACTTGCTCTATAGGGTTGTTAAGAGCAAAGCACTTTTTTCAGTCTTCAGTTTATGAAGGGCCTGAGATGTCATCAGTACAGGAGAGAGAGACAGGTATACAGAAAGTGAAAGAGAGAGAGACTCAGAGAGAGAGAAACAGAGACAGAGAGAGAGACAGACAGACAGACAGACAGAAAAAGAGAGACAGAGAGACAGAGAGAGACAGGGGGACAGGGGGAGAGACAGAGATAGACAGAGAGAAAGAGACAGAGAGACAAAGAGAGAGACAGAGACAGAGAGAGACAGACAGACAGACAGAGAGGAGAGATAGTCTTTAGGAGATGGAAGGGCTGAGAAATGTTATCCTCTGGTGATCATCCTTTTGGACAAGGCTCTCTCTAGACTTATCTAGACTTGTCATAAGCGACAAAGAGGTTGCCATTGGTCCGTGCTTGAAGACTTTGGAGTACATTGAGAACATCCAGAGTTTATACTCTGTGGCATTCAATTCAAGTCAATTGCACATTGATTTCTTATGCATCAACCTTATTCAAGGCCCTGTGCTGAGAGCTAGAGGTACAGAAAAACAGAAAAAGAAAGGAATTTCCTTTCCTCAGGGAGTTTACATTCTCTCAGGAAATATAACAGGTAGAAAGACAAGTAAATACTAAATTATTTGAAGAAGGAAATAGTACTCACAATTGGAAGAGATAGGGAAAATTTTTTTAGGTACTGACCTGAGCCTTGAAGAAAGATAATTATTTTTTATGAGATCATTCTAGGAATGAGACTGGTGGAAGTCTGAAGAAAGAGGTGGCATGTTGTGTCTAAGGACCAGCTATTAATTTAGTTTTGTAAACAAAAAAAGAGGAGTAATATGCAAGAAATCTGAAAAGGAAGGTTGCAGCCAGTTTTGGGAGAGCGTTAAATGGCAAACAGAGGGGTTTGTAGTTCATCCTATAGGAAATAAGGAGCTTCTCAAGATTTCATATGATGAGAAGGCCATGGCTCATAGAATTTAGAGCTGTCAAAGACCTTCAATATCATCTGGTCCCACCCGCCCTCCATTTTATAGAAGCAGAAATTGAGGAAAAGAGAAGTGGATTTGACCATGGTCACATATATAGTAAATCATTGAGCAAAGATTTGAACCTCAGTCATTTGACTCCGAATCCATGATCTTTCCATTAAATTCTGGCTTGTAAGTTGTTAATGTTTCTCTCTTCAAGATACTCTTTTCAAGCACATTCTGCTCTCATGGAAAGGATACTGGCATTAGAGTCAGAAACTATGGGTCCTAACCTAGGCTCAGCTACTTAGAATTTGTGATCCTGCTCCACTCACTTTACTTCTTTAATACTCAGTCTCCTGTTTTATAAAATGAAGGATTCAGAAGAGATTCTTTCTAAAGTTTCTTACAGTTTTGAAATTTTACAATATCTGTGAATACGCAGATTATGAATGGTACCACCAAAGGGTACTGTCAAGGATAGGGACCAGAAGATTGTCCAAGGCCAGCCCAGTTTGTGACAGACATGTGACAGACACACTCAGCACAGGCCCCTCTTAGCTGCTCCTCAGGGTTCTTTATCCAACTTCGCAATCCTGGGCCTGTGGGACTCTCAGAATGTGGTTCTATCTGTGGGTATAAGTCCTTGGCCTTTTAGGGGGGATTTTCAAGGGTCTTTCTAATCCTCCTTGGAGTTATCATTCCTTTATTTTCTATTCCTCTTCTTGCTAGTTTCTAATCCTCCTTGGCAATGTGAACTAGTTGTTACAGATGAGTATGAAGTTCCTTTAGGTAATAAGTATTAAGCATTGTCATTTCTGGCTCTCCCCATGACGTATAGAGATTTGTTCTCATGCTGCCCTGAGGCAGGGATGGCAAAGATTCTGCTTTCTATGGTCACCATCAAACCTCTACTTTGGGGTGTGTAAGTTTGGCTTGAAATTAACCACGTTCCCCCTCTGGCTAAAAGAGTGATCTCAGGTAAGTCACTTATTTTTTGCTCACTGGGCTTCAATTTCTCCTTCTCAAAATAATCTAATAAAACCTACCTCAGAAGAGGGTTGTGAAGGAGGTCATGTGTGTAAATGCATTGAAAAAGTAAGGTGCAATATAAGAAATGGAGGGTGATGTGCTTGCATCCCCCCACATGCTATCTAGCAGCCCTGAACATTCCTGCCATGTGCTATCTGGAACCACTCCCTTCCCCTTGAGCCTGGTCACTGATGCTGCTGCCACAGGCTTCTGGTAGACTTAGAAATGGTAGAAATGAGCCCTCCCCATCCTATCCTGAGAGTTACAGAAGCATTTAAGAAGGATATTAATAACAAGAAGATGAATCTGGAAGTTGGGGCCTATCAAGATGATAATGAGAAGGCTTATGTTCTTCCAAGAATTGATAAGAAGAACTTGGATAAAGAGTGCTGGCCTATTGCAGCATCAGCTGAATTTTGCAAAGTATAGGCAGAGCTGGTGCTTGGTGAAAATAAAGAGATGAAAAATGGCTGAAATATCACTGTGCAGACCATTTCTAGGAATGGAGGTTTGAAAGAGGGAGCTAGTTTTCTGCAATAGTTGTTTAAGTTCATCCAGGATGTCTATCTTCCAAAACTATCCTGTGGAAATCACACCCCTGTCTGTAGGGATACTGGCATGAAGTTGAATACCTACTGCTACTATGACCCCAAGACTTGAGGTTTTGACTTCATGGGAACCATGGAAGACATTTCAAAATCCCAGAGTGTCATCCTTCTGTATGCTAATTCTCATAACCCCATAGGGTTGAAGGGTGGAAAGAAAAATTGTCCCTGGTAAAGCAAAAGAAACTCTTTGCCTTTTGTGATATGGCATACCAGGGATTTGCCAGTGGAGACAGCAACAAGGATACCTGGTCTGTGTGTCACTTTATTGAGCAATTCAGTAATGTCAGTTGAGGATAAATGAAAGGACTTAAACTTATCAATGAACTGGTGAGGTGTTTACTCCAAACATGTGAAGACTTACCCTGGTAGATTGGGTGGATGAAAACAATTTGTTCCAATGTCCCTGAAGGCAGTAGAAGCAGGTCCTATGGAGCACTTAGAGTTTGGTTAACCATAGATGATTCCAAGGTCATCCACTGCATCCCAAGCCATGGACAATCATCTTCACTTTTGTCTTGCCACTGTACTTCAATGACTCTGGAAGAGGGTGAGGCCTGTGACTTTGTGGAACTCTGCCTCACTTATATCCAATTTATATGTGAGTCAAAAGACATCCCAATATCATTACACCATTTTTACCTACCTCAAAGTCCTGTGACAATGGGCAAGTGATGAAGCAACATGTGCAAATGCACTGGGAGCTATAGTTACAACCCTGCCCATAGGTGGCCCAGGCCATAGGGTCATCTTCTCATTGGACTGAAGCAGCAGTGGGATTCACCCCTGGGTGTCTGAGCAGTCTTTTGTAAGAATGGCATTGCTCACCTCCTGGCATTAGGAAAAATCTAGAAATCTAAATATTGTCTGCTTCACCTAACCCTGGCCTGCTTACTTTGGCAGACAGGGATTTTACCCTGTGGTCAAAACATAAAAAAATATACAAAAACCTTTGCAAGATGATTCTGTTCACCATTGGTACATGGAACGTGTGCACACTTAATGGACAACACAAAATCCAATAGACCTGAAAGATGAAAAGCTCTTGTTGCAAGAGAATTCAGCAGTTATCACTTCTGAATAGCAGCCCTGAGTGAAACAAGGCTGGCAAATGAAAGTCAGTTGTCCAAAGTCAGAGCTAGATACATATTTTTCTGGAGTGACTACAGTGATAAGGCAAACCATGAAGCTGGTATAGGTTTTGCAGTGAAAACTAATCTCATCAACAAGCTTACATGCCTCCCAAAAGGAGTGAACCACAGGCTTATGGCAATGTGGTTGCCACTTGTAGCAAAGTGCCATGCCACCATCATCAGTGCATATGCTCCCACCATGATGAAGCCTAATGAGGTCAAACAAAAATTCTATGAGGACTTGGAGAGCCTCGTCATCAATGTGCTGAAAGAGGACAAACTTGTAATTCTAGGTGACTTTAATGCCAGAGTAGGCACAGACTATCAGACATGCTAGGGAATCCTTGGAAGGAATGGAATCAGAAAGAGCAACAGTAATAACCACTTACTCCTGAAGACTTGTGTGATTCATGATCTTCTCATCACTAACACTGTATTCCATTTACCTAAACACAAGAAAACTTTGTGGATGCCCCCTAAGCAAACATTGGCATTTTAAGACTATGGTATTTTAAAGAGAAGAGACAGAATATGTGAGAGTGACAAAGGTGCTGTGTGGCACAGAGTACCTAACTGATCACAGACTCATCCTCTCCAAGCTAAACATTTACGTTCAACAAAAGTGGCTGCCCCAAGGCAAGACAGTTACTGGAAAACTTAATGTCAACAGATGAGAGTGCTTCTCTGTGCAGTTTGTTACTGACTTGGAGAGAAAGCCGATCCAACATATGGTTGGCAATGGTGGAGCAGGAAAGGAGTAGTTAGCTTTTAGCAATTTGGTGTTAAACAGTGCATTTATTCATCTGGACCAGAACACTTGCAAACATCAAGATTGGTTTGACAAAAATTATGGGGAAATTCAGAAGCTACTAAATGAAAAATGTGAACTCCAGAGGGTTTACCAGCAAGATAGTTCATCCATTTCTAAGAAGGTAGCATTTAACTCCATCAAAAATATAGTATAAATGAAGCTTAGAGAAATGCAGAATTCTTGGCTTAGTGAAAAGGCAGATGAAATTCAGTTTTTTTAAAATTTATATTAACTTTTATTCAACCTATAACATTTTCAATTTTCTAAGAAAATATCTGATAGTAAATCAGTCAATATAACCTCAAGGGGTAACCATTTCCTACCATATATAATACATTTTTAAAATCAGCAATGTAATTACTACATGCCAGCTCTTTCAACCTGAACTGCTAAATTACCAGTTTTCACTTCATATATTTTCAGTGAAAAAATACAAAACTATGAAAACAGTCCAAATAAAAACCTGTTTGAATTCATTTTCATCTTTTTTATATATTAATAAATTTATTTATTTTTAGTTTTCAACATTTACTTCCCCAAGATTTTGAGTTCCAAATTTTCATCCCATCTCGTCCCTCCTCCCACCCCAAGATGGCATGCATTCTGAATACCCTTTCCCCTAATTTGCCTTCCTTTCTATCTCTTCCCCCCTTCTCTTATGCCTGTCCCCTTCTATTTTCCTGTAGGGCAAGATAGATTTCTGTGCCCCATTTCCTGTATTTCTTTTTTCCCAGTTGCATGTGAAAACATTTTTTTTAAACATGTGTTTTTAGTTTTAGTTTTTTTTTTAAGGCAATTGGGGTTAAGTGACTTGCCCAGGGTCACACAGCTAGTAAGTGTCAAGTGTTGGTCTGAGGCCGGAATTGAACTCAGGTCCTCCTGACTTCAGGGCCGGTGCTCTATCCACTGCACCACCTAGCTGCCCCTAAACATGTATTTTTAAAACTTTGAGTTCCAAATTTTCTCCCTTCCTCCCTCCCCACCCACCTGCATTGAAAAGACAAGTAACTCAATATAGATTATACATGTGCAGTAAAGCAAAACACTTCCATAGTAGACAGGCTGTGAAAAACGAACTCTATTTCCCTAAATCCTATCCCCCCCCCATTTATTCTATTCTTTCTTTTGATCCTGTCCCTCCTCAGAAGTGTTTGATTCTGATTACCCCCTTTCCTAATCTGCCCTCCTCTCCATCATCACCCTACTCTCTTGTCCCCTTCCCTCCCTATTTTCCTGTAGGGTAAGACAGATTTCCATACCCAATTGAGTGTGTATGTTATTCCCTCCTTAAGTCAAATCCTATGAGAATAAGATTCCCTCATTCCCTCTCACCTTCCCC
Organism: Vombatus ursinus; assembly: GCF_900497805.2. Classification (NCBI taxonomy): domain Eukaryota; kingdom Metazoa; phylum Chordata; class Mammalia; order Diprotodontia; family Vombatidae; genus Vombatus; species Vombatus ursinus. The sequence goes on from NW_020954564.1 coordinate 31,103,915, forward strand.
CCCATTTCCCCTCTCCTGTCAAAGACTTTTCTGTTTTTTTGTGAGATAATTTACTCCATTCTACCTCTCCCTTTCTCCTCCTCCTAGTATAATTATCTCTCACCCCTTAATTTTATTCTCCAGATATCATCCCTTCATCTTCAACTCATCCTGTGCCCTGTATCTATCTATCTATTTATCTATCTATCTATCTATCTATCTATCTATCTATCTATCTGTCTGTCTGTCTGTCTGTCTGTCTATCTATCAATACATACATATAATTGTTTCTCTCCAACTACCTTAATACTGACAAAAGTCTCATGATTTACAAATATCATCTTTCCATGCAGGAATATAAACAGTTCAACCTTAATAAGTCTCTTATGATTTCTCTTTCCTGTTTGCCTCTTCATGTTTCACTTGAGTCTTGTATTGGAAAGTCAAATTTTCTATTCAGCTCTGGTCTTTTCATCAAGAATGCTTCAAAGTCCTCTATTTCATTAAATGACCATTTTTTCCCCTGAAGGATTATACTCAGTTTTGCTGGGTAGGTGATTCCTGGATGTAATCCTATCTCTTTTGCCCTCTGGAATATTATATTCCATGCCCTGCAGTCCCTTAATGTAGAAGCTGCTAAATTTTGTGTTATCCTGATTGTGTTTCCACAATGCTTGAATTGTTTCTTTTTGGCTACTTGCAATATTTTCTCCTTGACCTAGGAACTCTGGAATTTGGCTACAATATTCCTAGGAGTTTTCCTTTGGGGATCTCTTTCAGGAGGAGATTGGTGGATTCTTTCAATTTCTATTTCGCCCTCTGGTTCTAAAATATCAGGGCAGTTTTCCTTGATCATTTCTTAAAAGATGATGTCTAGGCTCTTTTTTTGATCATGGTTTTCAGATAATCTAGTAATTTTTAAATTATCTCTCCTGGATCTGTTTTCCAGGTCAGTTGTTTTTCCAATGAGATTTTTCACATTGTTGTCTAATTTTTCATTCTTTTGGATTTGTTTTACAGTGTCTTGATTTCTCATAAAGTCACTAGCTTCCAATTGCTGTATTCTAATTTTTAAGGAAGTATTTTCTTCAGTAATCTTTTGGACTTCCTTTTCCATTTGGCCAGTTTTGCTTTTGAGGGCATTCTTCTCCTCATTGGCTTTTTGGACCTCTTTTGCCATTTGGGTTAGGCTATTTTTTAAGGTGTTATTTTCTTCAGTATTTTTTTGGGTTTCCTTAAGCAAGCTGTTGACTTGTTTTTCATGATTTTCTTGCATCACTCTCATTTCTCTTCCCAGTTTTTCCTCTACTTCTCTTACTTGCTTTTCAAAATCCCTTTTGAGCTCTTCCAAGGCCTGGGACTGATTCATATTCTTCTTGGAGGCTTTGGATGTAGGGGCTTTGACTTTGTTGTCTTCTTCTGGTTGTATGTTTTGATCTTCTTTGTCACCAAAGTAAGATAATATAGTCTGACTCTTTTTATGTGGTTTGCTTATGATCCCAGCCAATTACTTGGATCTTAAACTCTTTGACAAGGTAGGGGTCTGCTTGCAGTGTGGAGAATGTACTGTCCCAAGCTTCAGGGGTTTTGGGCAGCTGTTTTCAGAGATACTTCTAGGGACCTGTAAATTTTCAGTTATTCCAAGGTGCTATGATAAGGATCGAGGTGTTTCCTCTCCACTGCCACAACAAGCTCCACCATACCAATGCTTCTCCACACCCCAGGACAGCCCCTCAGAACTGTGACCCAGATCCAAGCATGGTCAAAGCAAGAGATTCCTGTCTCAGCTCTGGCAAAGAGATCCCTGCAATCACCCTCTGATCAGCTACTCAATTCCCCCTCAGTTTGTGGGTGAGAAGCTCAGGAGGCAGGGGGATGCTGCCCAGGGGGATGGCTGAGACCTAACTTCTCTCTGTCACCGCAGTCACAGACTTTTCCCATTGACCTTCTAAGTTGTCTTTGGCGTTCATGGGTTGAGAAGTCTGGAAACTGCCACAACTGCCCCCAATTCAGTCCTCTAAGCCCTGCTCCAGGGTTGCTGTGGTCTGTGCACCCGTGCCAAACTGCGATCCTCTCCCAGTCTAGCGCGATGTACTTTTACGATCAACCATCCAGGTTGTCTTGGGCTGGAAATTTGTTTCTCTCTGTCTTTTTGTGGGTTCTGCTGCTTTAGAATTTGTTTAGAGCCATTTTTTATAGGTATTTGGAGGGGTTTGGGGGAGAGCTCAAGCAAGTCACTGCTTTCCCTCTGCCATCTTGGCTCTGCCCCTCGAAATTCAGTTTTACTGATAGTAACAATCCAAAGTGCTTTCATGGTGCCATAATGGCCATTTATGGGCCAAAGACTTATGGTACATCTCGACTATTCAGCACTGATGGAACCACATTGATTAGTGATAAGGACATGATCCTGGAGAGATGGGCTGAACACTTCCATAGTGTTTTCAAAAGACTGTTATCAACCAATGCCAAAATCATTAACTGTATACCTCAGGTTGAAGTTAATTCTTCTCCAGCCAAACTTCCAACTGAAGAAGAGGCTTTGAGTGCCATTAGGTTCCTCTTGTGTGACAAAGCAACTGATGCTGGTTCTATTTCAGCCAAGGTTTACAAGGTGGGGGGTCTATTGCTCATACAAAAGATGACTTAAACCTTCCATGTGTATGGCAAAAGGAGCTTATCCCCCAAGAGTTCAAGGATGTTTCCATTGTCCATCTCTACAAAGGAAAAAGGAAATATGTTGTCTTGTAACAATCATGGGAGGGGGTGTTGAAAAGGGGATGAGAGGGTTTCTGTCTTAGTAGTTGCTGGCAAGATTCTTGCCAGAGTCCTTCTTAATAAGCTAATCCTTCACCTGGAAGATAATCATCTACCTAAGAGCCAGAATGGCTTCAGAAAGAGCTGAGGAATGGTGGATGTGGTGGTTGCTGCCTAACAACTATAGGAGAAATACCAGGAGCAGAACAGAGGTCTGTACACAATGGTTTTGTTAATATGACCAAGGCCTTTGATACTGTCCATTGTGAGGGCTTGTGGAAGGTCATGGCAAAGTGTGGTTCCCTAGAGAAGTTCATCAGTATTGGACATCATTTTATAATGGCATGCTTACTCAGGTTCTGAAGAACGGATGATGTTCCCATGCTTTCCCAGTCACCAATGGAGGGAAGCAGGATTGTGTGTGCTTGATCCCATGCTTTTTTAGCATGAGGTTTTTGGTGATGTTGTCATACACCTTCAATGAGGACAAAAACAGCATCAAGGTCAGCTACTGCATTGATGGTAACTTATTTAAATTGAAAAGGCTACAAACCAAGACTAAAGTAGAGGGGTAGCTGGTGTGTGACTTTTTGTTTGTTTTGATTGTGCAGCCTCTGAGGCTGAGATGCAACAGAGTATGGATTGATTGTGCTGCTTGTGCTAATTTTGCCCTGACAATTACACCAAGAAAACAGAGGTTTTCTGCCACACTGTCCATACATGAAACCATCAGTTACAACAAATGGAGAAATTTTGAATGGTGTGGATAGGTTCACTTACCTTGGCAATATATTTTCCAGGGAGGTACACATAGATGATGAGGTTGACACACTCTTTGCCAGAGCTAGCTTAGTGTTTGGGAGACTCCAAATACAGTGTGGGAGAGAAGAAGTATTAGGTTGCCTACTATGGATCTGTTCTGATGATCTCGTTGCTGTATACCTGTGAAATCTGGACAGTATACCAGCACCATACCAGAAAAATGAATCACTTCCATTTGAATTGTCTTAGGAAGATTTTGAAGATCACCTGCCAAGAGAAAGTACTGGGCATCAAGGTCCTTTCTAGAGCTGAACTGCCAAACATTCAAACTCTACTGTTGAAAGTGGAACTCTGATGCACTGGCCATGTTGTTTCAATGACAAATGTACATTTGCCTAAAAGATTATTTACAGACAACTCACACAAGGCAAGCACTCACAGAGAGATGAGAAGAATCCCTAGGTTAAAGTGAAAATATTGTAAGTAACAAGAAAACAAAAACAATTTAAATTCCAAAGAAAAACAGTCAAGATTTTAAAACATATAGCAGCTTCTACACTATAAGACTATAGGTCTTGGGACATTATATTTCAAAGAGCAAAGGAACTGGGGTTGGATCCAAGTTGAATACAATCCTGAATGAGAAAAAAAGGACATTTGACAAACTGAAAGACTTTCAGTTATTTGTAACAAAAAGGCCAGAACTCAATGGAAAATTTGATATAAAAGATTCAGAAGAAATGTAAGGAAATCATTAAAGACTAATTATAAGGCACTGATAAAGGTAAAATGGTTAACTTACAATATATGAAAATGTTATTAATATTCTCAAAATTGTTATCATTACTAATATAGTTTGAAAGAAAGTTTGCAGCTGAGTTGTATGTGATGGGATGAGTCTAAAAAACAAAATTGGGCAGGATAAGGTAAAAGGGAGAAATTATTTCATAAAAATGAGGCATGAAAGGAAGAAATAATATGCAGGAAACATGTTGGGATGGAGCCTGGTAATGTTGCAACCTTACTATCATTTGGGTTGAAGAGGAAATAACATGAATGTTTGAAGAAGTTTATACGTCTTCTGAACTTCTAGAGAGGTAAGATAAGTGGGGGATAGGGTGGGGAAGGGACTTTTAAAGGGGTATATAAATTAAGATAAGGAAGGTGCAGGGAAAAGTTAAGGGAGGGAATTTTAGAGAAGTGAGTAAAATAAGGAATAAGAGGGTAAAAGGAGAAGATAATGTAACAAGGGTAGGGTAAAAAGAGAAGCTGAGGAGGAAAACAGTGAGCAAAAATATGATGGAAGGTAGTTCAAAAATGGCAATTATAACTTTGAATGTGAATGGGATAAATTCACCCATAAAACAGAAATATATAGCAGAGTGTATTAAAAATCAGAATCCAACAATATGTTGTTTACAAGAAACACATTTAAGAATGAGAGATACACACATTTAAAATTGAGGGTCAGAGTAGAATTTATTATGCTTCAGCTGATGCAAAAAAAGGCAAGGGCAGCAATTATGATCTCACAAAGAGTCATGGTTAAAATAGATTTCATGAAGAGAGATAAACAGGGCAACCACATTTTGATAAAAAGGTACCATAGACAATGAAGCAATATCAATACTGAACCTATATGCACCAAATCCTATAGCATCTACCTTTTCAAAAGAAAAGTTAAATGAATTACAGGTAGAGGTAGAGAGAAATACAATAATACTAGGGGACTTTAAACTTCCCCTCTCAGAACTAGATAAATCTAACAAAAAAATAAAAAAAAGTTAAGAAAGTGAATGGAATTTTAGATAAACTAAATATGATAGCTATCTAGAGAGAATTGAGTGGAAATAGAAATAAATACACCTTTTTCTCAGGGATATCTTTACACAAACTGACCATATGTTAGTACATAAAAATTTTATACTTAAAAGCTAAAAAGCAGAAATATTAAAATGATTCTTTTCAGATAATAATGTAATAAAATTATATTTAATACGGGACAAAGAAAATGGATTAAAAACTAATTAGAGACTAAACAAGCTAGCCTTAATGAATGAGTGGGTTAAAGAACAAATAATAGAAATAATCAATCAGTTCATTAAAGAGAATGACAACAATGAGACAACATATCAAAACCTATGGGATACAGCAAAAATAAAAAATTAGAAGAAACTTTAGATCTATAAATGCTGACATCAATAAAATAAAGACCAGACTAATGAATTGGGTATGCAATTAAAAAAAAACTACAAAAAGAACAAATTGAAAATTCCCAGTTAAACACTAAACTGGAAATCCTAAAAATTAAAGGTGAGATTAATAAAAATGGAGAGTAAAAAAACATTGAATTAATAAATAAAACTAGGAGTTGGTTTCATGTAAAAACAAATAAAACGGGCAAACAATTGGTTAATTTGATTTAAAAAGAGAGAGAAGAAAACCAAATCACTCATATTAAAAATGAAAAAGCTGAATATACCATTAAAGAAAATGAAATCAAAGCAATTATAAGGAGTTGTTTTGCCCACTTATATGTCAATAAATTAAACAATTTAAGTAAATTGGAAGGATATTTACAAAAATCTAAATTTCCTAGATTAACAAAAGAGATGAAATAGAATATCTAAACAGACCTATTTTAGAAAAAAAAATTGAACAGGCTATAAATGAACCTCCTAAGAAAAAAGCACCAGGGGAGACAGAGGCAAGATGGCTGAGTAAAGGCAGGAACTTGCCTGAGCTCTCCCCCAAACCTCTCCAAATACCCTTAAAAATGACTCTAAACAAATTCTAGAGCAGCAGAACCCACAAAAAGACAAAGTGAAACAAAGTTCCAGCTCAAGACAACTTGGAAGTTCAGCAGGAAAGGTCTGTTGCACCAGAGTGAAAGAGGAGTGCAGTCCAGTGTAGACCATGCCAGTGCAGACCCAGCCCCAGCAAACTTGGAGCAGGCCTCAGGGTGACTGAATCACTGGCAGCAGTGGTGGTTTCCATACCTCTCAGTCCACAGACACCAAAGACAACTTGGAAAGTTGGAAGGAAAGGTCTATTGCACCTGGGTGGTAGTGGAGTGCAGTCCACCACAGGCTGCACCAGAACAGCTGAGTCGCAGAAAACCAGGAGCAGGCCTTGGGAGTGACTAAATCAGAAGTGGCAGTGGCTGCTTCAAAAGTTCTCAGCCAATAGATGGTAAGGAGGCTGAACAACTGGTCAGAAGGAGATTACAGAGATCTTTTTGCTAGAACTCTGTTGCTTTGCCCATATTAGGATCTGGGTTGCAGTCTTGGATGGCAGTGCCAGGGTGAGGAGGAACACTAGCACACCAGAGCTTGCATTCACAATGGAGTGGGACCCTCCTCACAGTTCCAGGGTAGAAAAGAATGCTTGTGGTCACTCACAGACCAGACAACAGTCCAGGAGAGTAGCAAACACATCTCCTAGGATCATACCTCATCGTAACAAACTGAAAATTTACAGGTCCCTAGAAGTGTCTCTGAAAACAGTTGCACAAAACCCATGAAGTTTGGGACAGTGAACACTCCACACTGGAAGCAGAGCCCTACTTTAGCAAAAAGTTAAAAGTCAAGTAATAGACTGGGAAAATAATCAAACAATGGGGAAAAAAACTCTGACTATAGAAAGTTACTATGGTGACAAGAAAAATCAAAACACACACTCAGAAGAAGACAATAAAGTCAAAACTTCTACACCCAAAGCCTTCATGAAAAATATGACTTGGTCTCAGGCCATGAAAGAACTCAAAAAGATTTTGAAAATCAAGTAAGAGAATTAGAGGAAAAGTTGAGAAGAGAATGAGAAGGATGCAAGAAAACCATGAAAAAAGAGTCAACAGCCTGGTAAAGGAGATCCAAAAATATACTGAAGAAAATAACACCTTAAAAAACAAGACTAGGCCACATGGCAAGAGTGGTATAATAAAGCAATGAAGAGAAGAATTGAAAAGCAGAGTTGGTCAAATGGTAAATGAGGTCCAAAAATGCAAGGAGGAGAGGAATGCCTTAGAAAGCAAAATTGGCCAAATGGGAAAGGAGGTTCAAAAGCTCACTGAAGAAAATAATTCCTTAAAAATTAAAATGGAGCAAAAGGAAGCTAATGACCTTATTAGAAATCAAGAAACAATAAAACAAAACCAAAAGAATGAAAAAATAGAAGACGTGAAATATCTCAGTGGAAACAACTGACTTAGAAAATAGATCCAGGGAAGATAATTTAAAAAATTATTGGGCAGCCTGAAGGCTATGATTTTTTTAAAAAAGAGCTTAGTCATCATCTTTCAAGGAGTTATCAAGGAAAACTACCCTGATATTCTAGAACTAGAGGGTACAATAGAAATTGAAATAACCCACTGATTACTTCCTGAAAGAGATCCCAAAATGAAAACTCCCAGGAATATTATAGACAATTTCTGGAATTTCTGGATCAAGGAGAAAATATTGCAAGCAGCCAGAAAGAAATAATTCAACTATCATGGAGTCACAGTCAGAATAATACAAGATTTAGCAGCTTCTGCCTTAAAAGATTGGAGGGCTTATGTGATGTTCATATGATGTTCCAGGGGGCAAAAGAACCAGGATTGGCAGAGCCAAGATGGCAGACTAAAAGCAGTAACTTGCTTGAGCTCTCCCTCAAACCCCTCCAAATACCTGTAAAAAATGGCTCTACACTGGCCCTGGAGTCAGGAGGAACTGAGATCAAATCCAGTCTCAGACACATAACACTTACTAGCTGTGTGACCCTGGGCAAGTCACTTAACCCACACTGCCAACCCAAAAAAACAAACAAGCAAACAAACAAAAAAAAAACAAAAAATGGCTCTAAACAAATTCTAAAGCAGCAGAACCCACAAAAAGACGGAGTGAAACAAATTTCCAGCCCAAGACAGCCTGGATGGTTGATCAGAAAGGTATATTGTGCTGTGCTGGGAGAGAAACACAGCTTGGCATGGGTGTGCAGGCAAAACAGGCCTCAGTGAAACTTGAGCAGGCCTCAAAGGACTGAATTGCAGGCAGCTGTAGCAGTTTCCAGACTTCTCAGTGCACCAACACCAAAGACAACTTAGAAGGTCAGTAGGAAAAGTCTGTGATTGCAATGAGAGAGAGAATCAAGGTCTCAGCCCCAGCCCCAGCTGCAGCCCAGAGGGGTGGTTGTGTCCAGAGCTTTTGGCCCACAGACTGAGGGGAAATCTAGTGGTTGATCAGAGGGGGGTTGCAGGGATCTCTCTGCTGGTACAGGATTCTCTTGCTTTGCCTGTGCTTGGATCTGGGTCCCAATTCTGGTGGTCCTGGGGCTAGGAGGAGTGCTGGCATGGTAGAGTTTGTAGTGGTGGTAGAAAGGAAATCCTCCTCCCAGTTCCAAGGCAGAAAAGAGTGCCCGTGGTCACTCACAGACCAGAGCACAGACCAGAAAAGGAGTAAACACCTAGCCCCTCATCATACCACCTTGGAAGAACTGAAAATTTACAGGTCCCTAGAAGTATCTCTGAAAACAGCTGCACAAAACCCCTGAAGCTTAGGACAGCACATTCTCCATGCTGGAAGTAGACCCTCACCTTAACAAAGAGTTTATCACTCAAATAATTGGCTGAGATCATGAGCAAACTGTGCAAAAAAAAAGTCAGACCACGGAATCTTTCTTTGTTGACAAAGAAGATCAAAACACAGGACCAGAAGAAGACAACAAAGTCAAAGCTCCTCCATCCAAAGCCTCTAAGAAAAATATGAATTAGTCCCAGGCCATGGAAGAGCTAAAAAGGGTTTTGAGAAGCAAGTAAGAGAAGTAGAGGAAAAACTGGGAAGAGAAATGAGAGTGATGCAAGAAAATCATGAAAAACTAGTAAACCGCTTGCTACAGGAGACCCAACAAAATACTGAAGAAAATAACACCTTAAAAAATAGCCTAACTCAAATGGCAAAAGAGGTCCAAAAAGCCATGGAGAAGAAGAATGCCTTAAAAAGCAGAATTGACCAAATGGAAAAGGAAGTCCAAAAGCTCACTGAAAAAAAAAACTTCCTTAAAAATCAGAATAGAGCAATTGGAAGCTAGTGACTTTATTAGAAACCAAGACACTATAAAACAAATCCAAAAGAATGAAAAAATAGAAGTGAATGTGAAATATCTCATTGGAAAAACAACTGACCTGGAAAATAGATCCAGGAGAGAATTTAAAAATGATTGGACTATCTGAAAGCCATGATCAAAAAAAAAAAACAAAACATTGACAATATCTTTCAAGAAATGATCAAGGAAAACTGCCCTGATATTTTAGAACTAGAGGGCAAAATAAAAATTGAATGAATCCACCGAGCACCTCCTGAAAGAGATCCCCAAAGGATAAGCCCTAGGAATATTATAGCCAAATTCCAGAGTTCCCAGGTCATGGAAAAAAATATTGCAAGCAGCCAGGAAGAAACAATTCAAGTACTGTGGAAATACAATCAGGATGACACAAGATTTAGCAGCTTCTACATTAAGGGACCAGCAGGCTTGGAATATAATATTCTGGAGGGCAAAGGAGATACGATTACAACCAAGAATCACCTACCCAGCAAAACTGAGTATAATTCTTCAGGGGGAAAAATGGACATTCAGTGAAATAGGGGACTTTCAAGCATTCTGGATGAAAAGAAAACCCCAAATGAGGTCAGAAAGAGTCTGACATAACTGAAAAATGACTGAACAACAACAAAAACCTCATCTGTGTCTAAAATGTTACTTCTTCCTTGAAACTCTCTCTGTTCACCCAGTTAAACACAATCTTTGCTTTTGTTCTACTTTTGTTTGCATCAGTACTCATCATATTCTCTCTTGTGACTTTGTCTTCCTCATTGGAATGTAAGCTCCTTGAAGACAGGAATTGTCTTTATTTTTGCTTATATTTTTTCCATCATTTTCTTTATTAATTTATTTTAATTTATCAACAATCATTTCCATAAGCATTTGAGTTTTAAATTTTTCTTCCCCTCCCTCCCTACCTCCCTCCCCAAGATGGCATGCAATCTAATATAGGCTATACATATACATTCCTATTAAACACATTTTCACATTAGTGTTGTTGTAAGTAAGAATTAGACCTAATAAGAGGAACCATCAGAAAGAGGAAGCAAAACACAACAGAAGACAAAAAACAGCAAGTAGTGTGCTTCGATCGGCATTCAAACTCCATAGTTCTTTCATTGGATGTAGATAGCATTTTCCATCAAGAGGCTTTTGGAGATGTCTTAGATCCTTGTATTGCTGAGAGGGGTTAAGTCTATCAAAGTCAGTCATCACTCAATGTGTACAACATTCTCCTGGTTCTGCTCACTTCACTCAGCATCAAACCATACAAGTCTTTCCAGGTTTATCTGAAGTCTACCTGTTCATCATTTCTTATAGCACAATAGTATTCCATTACATTCATATATCACATTCACAAATATGATTACTATCTGTATCTTTCTCTCCATCTTTTTCCTCCCCTGTTTAAGCTTTTCTTTTCCCTTTCTTCTTTTCTCTCCTCACTAATGTTTTGCTTTGACCACCGCCTCCCTCAGTCCTACCTCCCTTCTATTAGCCCCCTCCCTTTTCTTTCCCCTTTTTCCTCCTACTGCCTATAGGGCATATTAGATTTCTATACCTAACTGATTATGCTATTCCCTTCTTGAGCCAAATCTGATGAGAGTAAGGTTCAAACAATGCTCATCTCCCTCCCTTCTTTCTCTCTGCTGTAATACATTTTTGTGCCTTTTCCTGTGATGTAATTTACCCTTGTCTGTCTCCTCCTTTCCTTTTCTCTCAGTACATTTTCTTTGTTAAATCAGATTAACTCACTTACTTGCATCCATTTAACCCACTTGATTAGATTTTTTTCATCCTTACATCAAAGTCAACTTACACTTCCTTTATGTATACCCCTTTAACATGGTGTAATAACAAAACAGTTCTCAAGGGTTACAAGTGTCATCTTCCCTTGTAGGGATGTAAGCAATTTGCCCTTATTAAGAACATGTTTCTTTCTGTGTTGTTTGCATTTTTATGTCATTCTTGAGTCTTATATTTGAAGATCAAATTTTCTGTTGAGCTCTGGTCTTTTTATCAGGAAGGTTGGAAGATCCATCTCCTCCCCTGAAAGGTCATGCTCATTTTCTCTGGGTAGTTGATCCTTGGTTGTAATCCAAGATCCTTTGCCATATGGAATATCATATTCCACACCCTACAGTCTTTTAATGTAGAAGCTGCAAGGTCCTGTGTAATCCTGACTGTGGTTCCATGATATTTAAATTGTTTCTTTCTGACTGCTTGCAGTATTTTCTCTTTGACCTGGTAATTTTGGAATTTGGCTACTATATTCCTTCGCATTTTCAATTTGGGATCTCTTTCAGGAAGTGATTGGTGGATTCTTTCTATGGCTATTTTACCTTCTGGTTCTAGGACCTCAGGGCAGTTTTCCTTTATGATTTCCTGAAAAATATTGTCCAGGCTCTTTTTTTCATCGTGATTTTCAGGCAGACCAATAATTTTTAAATTGTCTCTCCTGGATCTATTTTCCAGGTCCGTTGTTTTACCAATGAGATATTTTACATGTTCATCTATTTTTTCATTCTTTTGTTTTTGTTTGACTGATTCTTGCTCTCTCATAGAGTCATTAGCTTCCATTTGCCCAATTCTAATTTTTAACAAATTGTTTTCTTCTATTAGATTTTGTACCTCCTTCCCCATTTGGCCAATTGTATTTTTTAGGTACTTATTTTCTTCAGTGTATTTTTTTTCCAGTTGACCAATTGTATTTTTTAAAGACTTGTTTTCTGCAGCTAATTTTTGTCCTACCTTTTTCCAGGCTATTGACTCTTTCTTGCATACCTCTCATTTCTTTTCCCATTTTTTCTTCTACCTCTCTCATTTGACTTTTAAAATCCTTCTTGAGCTCTTCTAAGAAGGTTTTTGAGGCTTCAGACCAGTTCATATTCCCTTTTGAGGTTCCAGATGTGGGTTTGTTGACAATGTTTTCCTCTTCAGAATTTCTGCCTTGATCTTCACTCCTCCCATAATAAGAATCTATAGTATGTTTCTTTTTGCTCATGGTTTTTACTTATTTCCTGGCCTTTAAAGAGATAGGACTCTCCTGCACCTGGGCACTGACCCAAGCTTCTTGTGTTGGGAGTCTAGGGCCTGGTCAATGGTTTTGTGTGCTGGGGCCTCCAATGTTGGCAGTTGGAGGCTATAGGATTCTGGTAGCTTACCTGGTGTTGGACTAGAATCAGCAACACTGGAACTCTAGGGGTAGGATTGGGTAGTGTGGCTCCTGGAGATTTCCTGCTCACCCAGGCCTTTCCTTCCTTTTGCTTTCTTCACCTCCTTTCATATGGATGTTGTGGGGTGTTTATCCACCTGGGGTCCCTTGAAGCACTGCTTCCCTTAGTTTTGCTGAGGCACTGGGAGACTCCTTTGCTGTAGAATGCCGAGGCACCTGGTCATTTTCCAAGCTGGTTTCTACTGGTTCCCCCACCCTCAATGAGGCACTCAGGGTCCAGGTGTTGGTGTTTGCCTGCTCCACCACCTGGGCTTCAGGATCTCCTCCCAGTAAGCTGAGGTGGGGCTTTCCATTAGCTTGCTGGAATGCTTCCTGTTCTGTACTGCTCCCCTTCTCCCAATTTAAGAGGGACCTTTCCAGTTAATTCCTCAAGCTACCTGGGCTACTGGACTGCTGCACCCCATCTTTCTTCTGGTTCAGCTGTTCCAGGGTTTTTCCTGGGGTGATATTTTCTGGGCTTTCAGGGATTAATAAGGGAGGGTAAGAGAGACTCACCTCTTACTCCGCCATCTTGGCTCCCAGAAGCAGAAGTCTATTTTTGCTTATATTTTTAAACCCACCATGTTTAGTTCAGTGCCTAGCACAGCAAGAGTAAATGCTTCATAAATGTAATTTATTTATTAATTATTAATGTAATTTATGTAATTGGGTAATTAACTTACTAGTTACTCCTGAGTATATGGAAGTCTTGAACTAGGTAGAGGTTCCATAAGGACAGCAGCAACTTTGCCTTATTAATATAACCTTTAGACTCCCCATCCTGCCCCCTGCCCCAATAGGACAGAAGAATGCAAAGTATGTACTTAATAAATGTTGAAAATAAACATATCTGGTGCTAAGAAAAAGACTACCTTTGAGGATGATACTTAACTTAGAGGAAAATAGGAATTTGCAGTATCATAGGATCATAAATTCAGAACTGTAAGGGACCTCAGAGGTCAGCTTATCCAATCATCTGCTTTTAAAGCAGGAGAAACTGAGGCTCAGGAAGTTAAAAGACTCACCTAAAGTCACATAGGCTGTCAGTAAAAGAGTCTGGATTCAAACTTGACTCCCCTGAATCTAAGACCAATGTTATCTCTCCAGTGCCATGTTTGCCCATCAAATAGCTCTGGCAATTATCAAGAGTGGGGTTTGGAAAAATCTAGGAGGCCCTTGAGCTCTGTGAGTTGGTGATATTTGGTGAGGAAAATTAAGGGAGCATATAAGATTTGGAAAAGGAAGGGACTTTGCATACAGTCCTATTACAGAGGAGGAATTTGAAGCTCAGAAATGAGAAGGAATGTTCTACAAAGCACATGAGCCAGAGGACTCTCCCTGAGAGGGTGGGCCTAGAAGTAGCCAAGATAATGAAACAGATGACATTATAAGATCATAGATCTAGATCCAGAAGAGTCCTCAGAAACCATCTAATGCAACTCCTTCATTTTAAAGATAAGGAAACTGAGGTCCAGGGAAGTGGAGTGACTTGCCCATGCTCACACAAGGAATAAGCCTCTGAAGTAGAATTAGAATTTAGGTCTTGGACTTTTTATGCTTTACCAGGCTCATCTTTCTAATAGTAGCAAGGCTGCAGCTTGCCTATTTCCAGGTTTCTTGTGGGCATTTTCAGGTTGTTGGGCTGGAGTCCAGGTGAGTTAGCAACGGAAGAATAGAAGGCCCCAGAGGTGAAGCATCTTCACACCAGAGAGCTGGATGGAGCAGAGCCAGGCAAACATGGCAGAAATAGGAGAGGCACACACAGGCTCCTGCTATAGTGTTTACATGGTTGTTCAAAGTTAAGTTAGATGGTCATTGGAAGCATATTGGTGATGTTAGATTACATCCAGCTGCATTGAATTTCCATCTTTCAACCAACCCCTCCTGTGGAGAAAGCTGGGCTCAAATGGTGCTCTTCTTACATGCTTGGTAAAAAGGGCATTCACAAGGTTTGGTTACTTTAGACTGGGAGGAAGAGCCATTGTTTGGTCATCCAAGCCTGGTTGGGGGGAGGAGAAAAAGAGTAATCAGGGGCAGTAGGTAAAAAGGGGCAACCATTGGGGCAGAGCATGGCGGCTCTTATTAATTCACCAAAAGAGAGTTACTGGAGCTTATGGAAGGCGACTTGGGTCCCTTTGTTCAGACAATAGAAAGGAGCCATGTTGTATTAGCAAAAAAAGAACTCTATCTTTTGTCTACTACATTAAGGAAGAAGTTCATAGGCTCACAGTGTTTCAGAGCTAGAAGGAGCCTTAGAAACTACCTAGCCCTATACTCTCCTTTTACAGAAGGGGAAACCAAGGCTCAGAGGAGCTAAGAATTTGCTGTAAGTCACATAGCTTATAAGTAGCAGAGCCATCTCTGACCCTTAAGTCCAGGGATTTGATCCAGAGCAGAACCCACTATAGAAGGAAGCCAGAGACCATTCATCAATTGCTAGGGTTTTAAAGATGGAAAGAAATCCAACTCCCTAATTTTATGGAGGAGAATACAGACCCATAAAGAGGAAAACACTTTTAACATGTTATTCAGCACATTAGATCCAAAATTGGAACTTGAACCCAGGGTTCCTGATTACTAATTTGGTTCTTTCATTTGACCAGAGCAGAAGAAAAACAGTAATCTAATTAGGTCACATATCAGAGAATTTTTTATGCCCATTAGGCTAGGTGACAGAAGAGCTCAATTTTGTTCTTAACTGGTTCAAGGAAGTAAAAAAAAAAGTCCTCTCCTCACTCACCTCCCCCCCCCCTCAGCTAGCAAAAGCATTTAGATAGATCACTGTTGTGACCAGTTATTTCCTTTCTTCTTGATTCTAAATTTCCCAAAATCTGGCATACAATCTTATCATAACTAATGCTCTCCAAAGTCACAAATGATCTCCTAATTGCCAAATCTAATGGCCTTTTCTCAATCTTCATCCTTCTTGATCCCTCTGCAGCAAACATTTGCCACTGTTGATCACCACCTGAATACTTACTCTCTGGGTTTTGGGAACACTGTTTTCTCTTGGTTCTTGTCCTCTTTATTTGGCCCAGTGTCTTTTGTTGTATCAACACCCACAGCACACCCCCCAACTCTGAAGATGTGTCCAAGTCTCTTCCCCACTCTTTTTTCCTCTTCTCTACCTTCTTTTCCCTTCTCCTCTCCTTCTCTCTTCTTCCTTTCCCTCCTCTCCAGTCCTTTTCTCTCCCCTTCTCCTCTCTTCACTCCCTTCCTCTTCTCTCATCTCCCCTTTCTCTCTCCTCTCCTTTCTCTTCCTCTGTCTCTACATGCTCTCTCATCAGTTTCCATGGTTTAATTATCATCTCTGCTAGGAATTCCTAAATCTGTCTTTCCAGCCCTAGTTATTCTCCTGAGTTGGATCCTGTTCCACGTCACCATCTGCCTACTAGATTTTGTGAACTAGATGCTGCTTGGATATCACAAATTCTAAGTCTCCAAAACAAAATTGATTATCTCCTTCCTTCTTCCTTTCAGCACAACAACCCACCCCTCTTCTGACTTTTCCTATTTCTGCAAAAGGCACCACAACCCTTCTAGGGTTTTCCCATGCTCTGTTTTCCATTTAAAGGTCTTCATAATCTGTCCACAATCTACCTTTCCAGCTTTAAGATCTCTAGAGATGGAAAGAACCTCAGAAACTATCTAATCCAAGTCTCTTCTTTTAAAGATGAGGAAACTGAGACCCATGGAGGATAAGTGACAGGCCCAAGGTCTCATAGGAAATAAGTATCATAGATGGGTTTAGAACCCAGGTCCTATGAAATGAGAGCCAGAGTTCGTTCCACTATTGTATATTACTCTCCTCTGTGACCCAGCCAAAATGGCTTTGTTGCAGTTGCTCCTACACAACTCTCCATTTACAAGCTTCCTCATTTGTAAAATGAGAGTTTTGGACTAGCTGATTTCTGAGATACCTTCCAGCTCTGGATTTATGAGCCTGCCTCCTTGACTTTGCCCTGGCTATTCCCTATGCCAAGAATGGACTCTCTTCTCACCTCTATCTCTCAGAATCCCTTGTTTTCTTCAAATGTCATATGCCACATGAGGCCTTCCTTGATTCCCCCAGCTGCAAATGCTCTCCTCCCTATCCTCCCACTATCACCTTGGGTCTTACGTGTTGTGTCCTCCAGCTGGACTGAAGCCCCTGAAGGGCAAAGATTCTTTTTGCTTTTGTCTTTATGTCCTTAGCACAGTGCCTTTATGTGCTTAGCATTGTGGGCATTTAATAAATGCATGTTGATCAATTAACTGATGGTTGGGTTAAGATAGACAGGGTGGTGTAGTAAAGAGGACTTAGACCTGAGAAGACCCAGGCTCAATCCCTCTTCAGACACTTATTAGTTCTGTGGCCCAGGGCAAGTTACTGAAACTCACGTAATTAAATCACTTAAACCTCTTAGATTAAAAGATCCTTGAGAGTAAGGGCTGTCTTTTGCCCTCCTTTGCATTTCCAGCCTTATCTCAGTGTCTGGCACACAGTAAACACTTAATAATGCTTGCTAATTGACTGGCTTTCTGTGCTTTAATTTCTTCAACTATAGCATGAGAGGATTAGACTTGGTGGCTTATAAGGTTCCTTCCAACTCTAAATCTATGCACTTATGGTCTTATAATTGATTAAAAGCTTGATTTGAAGGGAAATTCTTTTTAATTTTTTCCTAAACTTTACTTCTAAGCTTTTTTAAAAGTTGTTCTTTATTTTTTAATAATTTAGTTTGAGTTATCAACAATCACTTCCATAAGCTTTTGGGTTTTAAATTTTTCCCCCCTCCTTCCCCACCTCACTCTCCAAGACAGCATGCAATCTGATATAGGCTCTACATATACATTCCTGTTAAACAAATTTTCCCATTAGTCATGTTGTAAGGAAGAATTAGAACCAATAGGAGGAACCACAAGAAAGAAGAAACAAAACAAAACAGAAGAAAAATAAAAGAGCAAATAGTATGCTTCGATCTGCATTCAAACTCCATAGTTCTTCCTTTGGATGTGGACAGCATTTTCCATCATGAGACTTTTGGAGATGTCTTAAATCCTTGCATTGCTGAGAAGCACTAAGTCTATCAAAGTTAGTTGTCACACAACATGTCTGTTACTGTGTACATCATTCTCCTGGTTCTGCTCACTTCACTCAGCATTAGTCCATACAAGTCTTTCCAGGTTTTTCTGATGCCTGCTCATCATTTCTTTTAGCACAATAGTATTCCATCACATTCGTATACCACAACTTGTTTAGCCATTCCCCAACTGATGGGCATCCCCTCAATTTCCATTTCTTTGCCCCCACAAAAAGAACTGCTATATTTTTGTACATGTGAGTCCCTTTTGCATTTTCATGATCTCTTTGAGATATAGCCCTAACTTCTAAGTTTTTAAAAAAAAATTATATACAGTCATAGCAATTTGTTAGACAGTCAAAAAACATTTATTAAGCACAAACTATGTGCCAGGCACTGTACTAAGCACTGGGGATAAAAGAAAGACAAAAACAACCTCTGGTCTCAAGGAACTCATAGTCTAATGGGAGAAACAATATGAAAACATTTACGTATAAGTGTAAGTTATATACAAACAAATGGGACATATCAACAGAGAGAAGGTCACTAGCATTAAGTGGGATGGGAAAGGTTTCTTGCAGGCTATGAGACTTTAGCTAAGACTTGAAGGAAGCCAGGAAGACCAGGAGATGGAGACGAGGAAGAAGAGAGCTCCAGGACTCGGGGGCAATCATTAAAAATGACTTGGACCTAGAGATGACGTGTTGTGTACAAGGCTTTTGTAAAGTGCTCTAAGGTTTGCAAAGTGCTTTATATAGAGTTGGTTGTGATCCTCAACCCTGTGAGATAGTTACCAAATTTTCCATTTTACCTCTGAGGAAATCAAGGCCCAGAAAGGCTAGATGACCAATAATCACATAGAAAAAGTAATAGCAGCAACAGAAATACAAAAAAGAAAAGTTACTTCATACAATTTAAAGAATCCAGATGTCATTTTTCCTCTTATAACTTAACCTAACACTGTGGCCAGAATAATTCCTTACACCCCTGTTTTAATCATAAATGAGGAAACTGAGGGCCCAAAAAGAGAAGTGACTCACCCAAAGTCACACAGTAAGTGAAAGTGAGAACGTGGACTAGAACTCAGGTCTCCTGCCTACCTGGGTAGGGAACTTTGGTCCATAATAAATTGCCTCCCCCTAAATACTTTCTTTCTTTAAAAAAAATAAAAAATCTGAATGCAAATCGAAGCATACTATTTTCACCTCTTTGTTTGTTTTTTCTTTCTCTTGGTTTATCCCTTTTGTTCTTATCCTTCTTTCACAACATGACTAATGTGAAAATATGTTTAATATGATTATACATGTATAGCCTACATCAGATTGCATGCCATCTTGGGGAGGGTGGTAGTGGGGGAGAAAAAAGTTTGGAACTCAAAATCTTACAGAAGTGAATGTTGAAAACTTTCTTTACATATAATTGGAAAAAATAAAATACTTTTTAAAAGAAATAAATTAATTTTAAAAATTAATAATTTTATTGATATCTCTTTTTTTACCATTGCCTACATTTCCCACTGTATTCCTCTCTTCTTCCCAATGAATCAACCCTTATAATAAAGAATTTCATTTAAAATAGGGAAAAAACAGTTTAGCAGAACTATCCAACATATTAAGAAAGTCTGACCTTTTGTGAAGTAATCCACACCTACAGTCTGCATATGAGAAAGCAATAACCCATAATTGTAGTATTGTGTACATTGTTTTCCTGATTCTGTTCATTTCATTTTGCATTAGTTCATATGTCTTCCCAAGTTTCTCTATATTCGTAATTCAGCATTTCTTAATGTAAATTAACATACCATTATATTTATATACCACAGATTTGCTTAGCCATCTCTCAGTTGATAAGCATTTACTTTGTTTCTAATTCTTTGTTATTACAAAAAGTGCCACTATCAATATTTTGGAGTAAGTAGGACATTTCTTTTGTCATTGACCTCCTTGGGGTACATGTAAGAGTGGAAGCCCTGCACCAAGAGGAATAGATGTTTTAGTGACTTCTCATAATTCTAAATTTCTTTTGAGAATAGTTGGCTCAATTTCTAGCTCCACCAACAGTGTATTATTGTACTCATCTTTCCACATTTCTTCCAACAATGACTATTCCTACTTTTTGCCATCTTTGTCAATTTGCTGAGTGTGCAGTGAGTGACTAACGCTTTCTTGAGCCAGAAGACAAACTACACAACCTCTCAAGGAAAAGTTCGCACATTTGACAGAAAGAAGAAAGGAAAGAAGGAAGGAAGGAAGGAAGGAAGGAAGGAGAGTAAAATCCAAGAGAAAGGGAAAGGGATGCCTTAGATTGCCTATTAGGCAGTAGGAGAATGACTAAAAAAATTGTGGTGCATGAATGTAATGGAATATTATTCAAATACAAAAGAGAAGATTTCAGAGAATCCTGGGTAATAGTAATGGATGTGGAATGAAGTGAGCAGAACCAAAACAATTATTCAAAGATGAAAAATGTTAAAGGATTTGAGGACTCTGATCAATTCAACGACTTAAGAACCTATAATAAAGCATGTTAGAACTTTCCTGTTCAAAAAAGTTCAGAAAAAGAATAGTTAAGTAGGGTAGTTTTGAAAGTAACATGTAGAACTTATATACTTTTTTTTTTAAAGCAAGTATTGTGAAAGGAAGATTTATAGTTTCATATAGAATCTTCTATTATGTTCTCCTATATTAGCAAATGCTCTTCTTTAATCTTTAAATTCGTAATTTAAAAAAACAAAATAAAGTCAGTAGGAAAGTGAAACCTTCACAGTAGTAAATGACCATAATAATCTAGTGTTTGATAAACCCCAAAATTCAAGCTTTTGGGACAAGAACTCACTATTTGACAAAAATGCTGGAAAAACTGGAAAACAATTTGGCAGAACCTGAGTATAACCCAACATCTCACACTGTATAGCAAGGTAAGGTTAAAATGGATACATGATTTAGACATAAAAGATAATGCCAGGGGCAAATAAGGGGAATGTGGAATAGTTTACCTGTCAAATCTATGAAGAAGGGGACTAAATAAGAGAACATTATGGGATATAAAGTGGATAATTTTGATTATATTAAATTACAAGGGGTTTGGATAAACAAAACCAATGCAGTCAAGATTAAAAGGAAAGCAGAAAGCAGGGGAAAATTTTTATGGCAAAAAAAAAAAAATATTGTCTCTGATAAAGACCTCTTTCCTCAAATATATAGAGAACTGAGTTAAATTTATGAAAATACAAGTCATTCCCCATATGATAAATGGTCAAAGAATGTGAACAGGCAATTTTCAGAAGAAGAAATCAAATCTATCAATAGCCATATGGGGAAAAGTGTTCTAAATCACCATTGATTTGAAAAATGCAAATTACAACAACTCTCAGGTACCACCTCACACCTATCAGATTGGCTAATATGATAGAAAAAGAAAATGGTAAGTGTTGGAGGGGATGTGGGAAAACTGGTACATTAATGTACTGTTGGTGGACTTGTGAACTGATTTAACCATTCTGAAAAGTACTTTGGAACTATGCCTAAAGGTTTATCAAGCTATGCATACCCTTTGATCCAGCAATACTGCTACTAGGTCTATATCCCAAAGAGGCTTTTGTTAAAGGGAAAAGGACCTCTTTGTACAAAAATACCTATAGCAGGTCTTTTTGTGGTAGCAAAAATTGGAAATTGAGGTCATGTCCATCAATAGGGGAATGGCTGAAAAAGTTTCTGTATATGACTGTGATGGAATACTATTGTGCTATAAGAAATGATGAGCAGGATGATTTCAGAAAATTCTGGAAAGACTTACATGAACTAATGTAGAGTGAAGTGAGCAGAACTGGGAGAACATTACATACAGTAACAGCAATATTATACAAAGATCAACTGTGAATGAGTTAGCTATTCTCAGTAATATAATGATCCAAAAGACTCATGATGAAAAATTGTATCTGCCTTCAGAGAAAGAACTGATGGGGTATGAATGCAAATTGAAACATTCTTTTTCACTTGTGTGTATGTATGTGTGTGTGTGTGTGTGTGTGTGTGTTTTGGTCTCTGTTTTCTTTAAGCACATGACTAATATGGAAATATGTTTTGTGTGATTGCATGTGTATAACCTATATCAAATTGCTTACTGTTTTAAAGAGAAGGGAGGGGAGGGAGAAAGAGAATTTGGAACTCAAAAATGTAAAATGGATGTTAAAAATTGTTTTTACATACAATTAGGAAAAACAAAATATTATTTTAAAAAAGTCCTAGTCTAGACCTAGTCATATTTTGTCTATTGGGTTTGACTTCTTGAAGCTTGAAATTTCTTTTCTTAGTGTGATATTGAAAGGGACAGGATAGTGTTGTGTAGGTCACCACCAAGCTCCAATAATGCCATCAGAGTCTGAAGACCTTGGCTTGAATTCTGACTCTACATATTCCCTGCATTGCCTTAGACAAGTCATTTCCCTTTTTTTGGTCTCTGTAAAAAGAATAGTTTAGACTAGATGACCTCTAAGGTTCTTCCAGATTTCCAAAGCTCTACATTTTATGTTCTGGTTCTAGGTTTCACTTAACAGTTCAGATCTTTCATTCAATTCAATTCAAAAATCTGATGCAGATCAAAAAAACATCAGCTTTTTTCATTAACATTGAATTGTCTTAATCATTGACTACATGCAAAGAAGTGTGCATAGAGCTAGGAATACAAAGACAAAACAAAAAGTACTCTTTGACCATAGAGTTCAAAATGCCAATCAATGTTCATAGGATCATTGAGGACATTTAATATTGACTGCAGCCTACTCATTTTAAGGATGAGGTAACTGAGATGCAAAAAGTTTAAATGACCTGTTCAGGGCTATACATAAAGGAGCAAAACCAGGTTGTGAACCTAGGTCCTCTTGCCCTGAAATCTACACCATAGGTCCTTTCTGAGCCTGGCCAACTATGTTTTAATGTCCTTTTCTGACTATAAATTCTGTGAACCTATGTCCCGAAGGGAGACCAGTGTGAGAGGATCCCAGGTGGCGGTCAGTGTTGGTTGTAAGATCATCAATAATACTCCTGACCATCAGAATAAGAAAATAATATCTGATGATGGATTTCAAGATAATAGTTTGGAATACTGCAGTTGTGTTTCCTCCAAAGTCAATAAATGAAGATCGCATTGCCAGGGGACATATTCACATAGTCCATTTGATAGACAAATTAAAACAGAATATTGACTTGTCATAATCAAGCCTAAAAGAAGCAGCAACCCTAAAGGTCACATATTGAATAGAGTCATTGTAAGATTTTGAACAGAAGAGTGATATGAATGGACAAGACCTTTGCTTTGGAAGATAGTCTGTCAATGTGCCCATTATGGACTGGAGGATAGAGAATGCTGGCAGGGAGATCTATTAGGAGGCTGTTGCAATACTGTATGTAGAGAACAGAAGGAGGCACCACATCTTTCATGACTGTATCTAGGTGAAAAGCATTTAGCCAAACAAGGGATGAGAGTGGACATAAGATACAACATAAAATATCTTGGGAATCTACACAAATTCCTAAGAGCATATGAATTTGTGTAGATTCCCAAAATATCTTGGATTTTAGACTTTTATTGCTGCTATTTGATGCAAATATTTTTACCATGCCAGTATTTTTCTTATTTATCTGTGTTGATTTTGCTCATTCAAAATATTTTTTTAATTGGTTAAGAATTTTCCGCTAGTTGTAGTCATAAAAGTTGTAGTGCTTTGTTCTGGCCACTTGCCCAATAGATAAGTTGTCAAAGGATATGAACTATTTCAAAAGAATTACAAACTATTAATAATCATATGAAAATATTTTCCATATTACTAAGCACAAGAGAAATACAAATTGAAATAACTCTGAGGTTTTACCTTGTTCCTAACAGATTGACAATCAATAAAACAAAATGGAGGACACCATAAATGCAGCGGCTGTGGGAAGATAAGCACACTGTGGGAAGCTAGGCCACAATGTATTTTGTGAACAAACTTTATGAGCAAACTCTTTGTGTCTGTGTTTAACCCTTCTTGATCTGGTTCAGAGAAGAACAAAGTCATGAGATGTTGACTCTACCTCTCGCCTCACAACACGTTCATGTATTTTTTTCTTGTACAATATTTATGCAAAATGGTAAGCTTCTCCTCCTTCTTTCTCATATCTTCAAAGACAAAACAAGAAGTACTCAACTTCAAAAGAGTTCAAAATCCCAATCAATATTTATGGGACCATTGAGGCCATCTAGTGTTGAATGTAATCTCCTCATTTAAAAATTGAGGAAACTGAGATACACAAAGGTTAAATGACCTATTGGGGTCATTTAGGTAAAGGTCATAAAGGTAAATGAGCTGAGCTATGAATTATTACAGTTCATTTTGAATAACAATTTTTAATTAAGTGAGATAATTGACTAAACTTTTCTTATCCTTTGGTGTAGTGATCCCACTAAAAAGCATGTACCCCAAGGACACCAAAGACAAAAATAAAAGTTTGATATTCAAAAATATTCATTTCAGCATTTTAGTGGCAGCAAAGAGCTAGAAACAAAGTAAATGCCCACTAACTGAAGGATGACTGAACATAATAGAATGTTGTACAGAAAGAAATGTTGAAGGTAACACGAGAGAACCATGGCATGGTTTGTTTCAACCAATTTAAACCAAAATAAGCAGAACCAGAAAAATAATATATATGACAACAGCGATGTAAATTTTTTTAAATCTAAAAAAAAAGAATGATGGGACAGCTAGGTGGCACAGTGGATAGAGCATTGGCCCTGGAGTCAGGAAGATCTAAGTTCAAATACAGCCTCAGACACATAACACTTACTAACTGTGTGACCCTGGGCAAGCCATTTAATCCCAAACAAAATCAAAAACAAAACAATAAAAAAGAATGAAAAAACTCTGAATAGCTATAATAGTTTTTAGTTCTGGAAAATAAATAATGAAAGATAGCACCTCCTCTGTGAAGAGAGGTATGGGAATACAAAGACAAAATATTACATTCATTATCAGATAGAGTCACCACATCAGTTGTTTTAATTTCATTGCTTTTCTTGGTCATAAGGGAAGATTCAGTTTCGTTTTTGTATATATTTGTATGTGTATGTGGTATTTTTTTTTAAAAAAGGTTGTAATATAAGAATGAAATGCAACAATAAAAAATTTTAGAGGAAAAACAGTTCAATAATGAGAATCAATGCTACAGCAATGGCATTGGATATAAAGAGAAGCAAATAGATGACGCAGAAATGGAACTGACAGGACTTGGCATATGTTTGGATCTGAACAGTGAGGGAGAAGGAAGTCTAAAAAATAATAGCAACTCATATTTATACAATACCTTAAGGGTTATAAAATATTTTCCTCCTAACAATAGCATGAAGTATATCCTATAAGTATTATTTTCTCATATTTTGGTTGAAGAAAGTGAAATTGGGCAATGTATTAAACTGCAAATAAAAAGAGGAACTGCAAATGTCATCCCAATTAATTGCCTTCCTTCTAATCCTAACTTCATTGATTTTGTTTGTGTTCAAGCTCTGAACACAGCTCTTCCTCTTATGTCTTTTAAATTCTCTCTTCATAATCATCTCTATATGGTAGAAGTTTATTTTATTTCTGAGTATTTTCTTCCTTACTCTGCCATCTTGTGACCCAGACTTCCTTCTCCTTGTCCATGGCCAAGTCACTGTTTTCTTTATTGCATTTGTATACTATGTTTTTCCCCCATAACTCTCCCTTATTCAGCTCAGATA
This sequence comes from Vombatus ursinus, assembly GCF_900497805.2. Lineage (NCBI taxonomy): Eukaryota > Metazoa > Chordata > Mammalia > Diprotodontia > Vombatidae > Vombatus > Vombatus ursinus. Next base: position 31,129,523 of record NW_020954564.1, read on the forward strand.
AGACCAAAGTTGATGAAATAACTATTCCCCTCATCCATCATTATGATTTTATAATATTTTTCCTATCATATTCCAAGTATGAGAAATAGCATGATAATCTTCTGATTAAGATGGTGACCTGATAGATGATTTTAAAAAATATTTTGACTCTCCCACATAAACAGAAGTAAAAATCTGAAAACTATTCCTGGAAGGAAGGAAGGAAGGAAGAGAAGGAAGGAGGGAGATAGGGAGTGACAAAGGAAGGAGGAAGGGAAGAAAGGATTTATTAAGTTCCTATAAGTGTGCCAGGCACTGTGCTAAGAGCTTTATAAATATTATCTCATAACAACCCTGGGAGGTAGGTGTCATTATTATGCCCATTTTATAGCTGAGGAAACTGAGACAAAGATTAAGTGATTTTTCCAAGGTCACAAAGCTAGCAAGAGTCTGAAGCTAGATTTGAAATCACATCTTCCTGAGCAGCTAGGTGACACAGTGAATAGAGCACTGGGCCTGGACTTAGGAAGACCTGACTTCAAATTCAGTCAAAGAAAGTTGTAGGAGTGACAGGTTAATTTAAAAAATATTCATTACTTGAAAAAAAATTAAATGAAGTATTCAAACTTAAATGGAGACTAAATAATTAAATCCATAAGAAGTGGCATTTCATAGAATAAAAATTAGAAATAACAATTCAGTTCATCAATGAAAATTATAATAATGAGAATATACCAAAACATTTGAAATGCAACCAAAAGAGAATCCTATGAAGAAGAATTATATCTCAAAATGTTTTCAGCAACAAAAAAAGAACAAATCAATGTGGACCTGGAGCTAAAAAATTAGAAAAACATGAAATACAAAAACCCAAACACAAAATTAGAAATTCTGAAAATCAAAGGAAAGAAAAGCAAAATTGAAAACAACAGAAAACATTTAATTTATAAATTAAAATGGTACACAAAACATTTACTAATCTTTTAAAGGAGGGGAAAACTAACTTTACATTATCAAAAAATAAAAAAGTGAGAATTCACAACCAATCAAGAAGAAAGTTTTAGAAATTATTTTGACTAGGTACCAGGGAAAAATAACCAAGAAGATGGAGAACTAGATATTTTCTCTGACTCTCCTAAAATTTCAAAACTTCCCCAAGGAAGAATTATGCAGAAGAGGGTAAACTAATTGCAGGTGTTGCCTAAAGTCAAGACATCAAGGAGTATAAAAAGGTAATGACCTGATGAATTAACCACAGAGAAAGCCATTCTCTAATATCCCACATGTTCAATCAGTACTCCATCCCCTACCACCCCAATGATCTGACAGGATGGCACAATGGAATCATCCTTTGCTCTAGAATTCACTCAGCAATTTCATTGTTGCCAGCACATGCTGCCCTTATCTTCACCCCTCCATTCTATGGCAACTAGCAACAAGACTCAATTCTATCCACCATGTGAAGACATTGGGGGATAGCAGAATGGAAGTATGTTCTACCTGGGGTGTTATCATGCTATCTTGCATCAGTACTCAAACCTAGAAAACTAAAGAAAAGAAGTAATCAAATTGATAGGATGACAGTGGAGAAGGGGGCTGAGCCACATCTGAAGGAAATGTGACTGACATCCAATTGGGTTCAACTCTGTCTCCCCAGTATCCACTTACAGCAGGAACTCAGATTGGTAAAAAGTTAATTCCTTATCCTGGCTGAGACAGCTTTGAAGTCTAGCCCTGGGGGACTTGTTATCAAAGTGGAAGGAATCAGGAAGTGAGCAATAGAGTGATATAAGGGAGAAAAGACTGAAATAATGAAAAAATTTCAGGAGGAAGAAAACTCAGTTAAAAATCTTAAGCATAAGAAATAGGTAAGATGTTAAAATAAAAGGTTGATGACATCTGGGACATCTAAATGAGTCTAAGCAAAACAATAAATATATAAAACAAAACAATACAAATCAATACCTCATGAGGCAGGGGGCCCTGTGGATTCCCAAGAGACTATGGAATCATAGCAGCATGTTCCAAATGGTTTACAAGAGAAATAAGCATTCTGAAAACAGAATTTATGACATGAATAGCAGAAATAATTGGCAGAATAGAAAAAAATACTTAAGTCCATGGCAATGAATCTCTCCAAAGAAATGAAAGAGAGAATAATTGATTGGGAATAAAAATATTCAGAAATCAAGGACAATTTGGAAGAAGAGAAATAAAATCAATAACATTAAAAGGAATACATGATCTCTATGCAAGTAAAATATATTGATCATGAAGACAAGACACAGAAATAACCTAAGGATTCTAGATCTCACAGAATAAAACAAGTCAAAAAACACAAACACCATAATGAAAGAAATATTTTTTAAACTCTCTAGAATTTCTGAACACAAAAAAGTCAGTTGAAGACATTCACTGATTGCCTCTAGAAAAAAAATAACCCTGTACTGCAAAGTCCAAGCTACCCAATGGGAAAACACAATTCTGCAAGTGACCAGGAGGAAGACTTTCAAATATAAAGGAATACACATTTGACTAACATGAAACACCCCAGAAATTACAGAAGAAAATGGAATAACATATTCCACAGAGCAAAGGCACTCAAGGCACAATCCGTGACACATCCTGAACATCTAAGCCTAATCATCAATGAAAAAAGATAAATGTTCCATAAAAGAAAGCATTTAAAGCAGTTCTATAAAAATAACTAAACAGATTGGGATCATTTACTATGCAAACACCCCAGATAACAGAAACCTAAGAAAGATAAATAAATACAGCTACCAAGAAAAGCACAAGTAATTAAACAAATAAATTATTCTGAGTGAGTGAGAGAAAGCATTATGAAGTAAAGCTATCAATAACAAAATAAAAACATAAGGAGCATGAAGAGATTGTTCTCTAAAAAGTACACAAAAAGATCAAGATGAAAGCAGATATTAAATAGAAAGTATGATGGTGGAGGAATAGACCTGAAACACCATGAACTTAATTTCACAACAACCAACCAACAAGTAAAACTATGTTTTTTTCTTTTTTCTTTTTTTTTTATGGTGGGACTAAACTGCAGAATGGGAGAGTGAATAAAAGGGAAGAGAAAGGAAGAAGATAGAAGGTTATTGTGTGATCCATCCTAATCAATTCAAATGTTAAACATTGAAGGGAAAATTATTTCTGTAGTCCCTCTGGACAAAGAGAGTCTATGGGATAATGCAAATGGAGGGATTAAAACCAGCTGTAATCTCAATTCAGTTATGGGAGAAGATTTCACTGAAAAATACTCCCATAATAGGAAAGAAACATTCTCTAATTTTACAATGGCTAAAAATCTGCTGAGATTCGGTGCTTAGAGAAAACACTACATCTGAAAAAAAGTGTTGTGCCTCCATGAACAGCATTCTTTCTCAGGAGAAGTGGAATTGAAGATCCAAAAGTCAACCAACATTGAGAAGGGTGGGACAGCATGGACACAGAAAAGATATATTTCATGGGAAGGAGGGAAAAAGGGAAGAAAAGAAGGAAGAAAGAAAAGAAGAAAGAAAGGAAGGAAAAAAAGAAGAAAGGAAGGAAGGAATAGAGCTAGCTGTAAAGGAACTACCAAAGGACAAAAATTCCTGATCCTGATGGATTCACAGGAGAATTCTGTCAAACTTTTAAAGAATCCCAATACTACACAAGTTATTCTCAAAAATTGAGACCAAAGGCATTCAATCTATCTTCTTTTATGAGATAACTATCGACCCAATGATTGTCAGGAAAAGAGAAAGCAAAAAAGAATTGTAGACCAGTATAATTAAGGAATATTCAATAAATTTAACTGTAGTCTTTCGCTGTCAAATTGCTCAAAACAATTTATATAAGAACTCACTCATTCTACTACTTTGTATTTATACCAAGGAGGCAAAGATGGTTCAACATTAAGAAAATGATCTGCATAATTGATTGTATTTTTAAATCCAAAAACCACACGATTATTTCAATAGATGCAGAAAAAAGGGACAACACTCATTTTTGTTAAAAATCCAACAAAATATAAGCATAAATGCGACCTTTTTAATATCATAAAAAATATACGTACAAAACCAAAAGCATCATATGCACTGGAAATATATTAGAAGTTTTACCAATATATATAGGAATAAAACAAGGATGCCCACTCTCCTTGCTATTATTTGATGTAATTCTATAAATAATAGCAATAAAAATAACCATTTCCATTATAATAGTCATTGTGCATATTATTTTCCTGGCATGTAGATTAATGACACCTTATTGGAAAAGAGTCTTTCAGATAGTGGTTTTCCTTCTTCCTATCTGTCTAACACTTTTCCTTGTCCCACTACCAACTCAGGACAAGGAATTTCCTTAGGTCTTAAGAGAAATCAGATTCAACTAATTCATAGTAAGGTCATTAACACTTGAACTTCTCAGTGGTAATTAGAGTCTATAGTATTGAAAGCTGCAAAAGATTGTTTAAAGATGAGGAGACTATTTAAAAGACTTATACAAAGTCACACAGGTTGAAAATAAATCCTGTATGTCCTAACCTTTTTCCTTGTACTTCAATGTTAAACTTTAACTTTTAAGTTAAAACCTCAAACTCTCCTAGATTCTAAAGATCCCCTTTCTGACAAGAGATAGGCACAAACATAAAAACAAAGATCAGGAGTAGAATTTGTTTGGGAAAATATATGTCTATATGTGTATGTAAAAATGTGCATATATTCATATGTATATCTATCTATATATATATAGATAGATATAGATATATATATCCATAGCTATAGATAAATATATCTGCACTTAATTGTATCCTTCTGGAGTGGGGGGAGGGAGAAAAAGAACAAAGTAAAAAAGTGCAAAAGGAAAACTTACAAGGAAGCAAAGAAAAGATTGACAGATCTCAACATAACATGTAATATTTATCATACAGGCTTTCTTGAAATGAAAATTTATAGTTACATATTTTGAATCTTCTCTTATGTTCTGCTATGTACATGACATACTTTTTTCTTTTCTTACTTTATATTTAAGTTCAGATATTTAAGTTTATGAAATGTTCTTTTTTTCATTTCTCTATTCTATATTTGTGTTCTAGTGTTTGAGTCTAAAATAAAATAAAAAATAAATAAGTCACAATGAACTATACAATGTAAAAAAAAAATGGATCCCCTTTTTGGAACTATAAATTCTTCTTACCATTGCATAGTAAGGACTCTGGTTCAAATTCTAATTCTCCTACTCACAGAGGAAATTCTATAACCCATAATCATAGGATATCTTAAGCTCATATAAGTAGTAGAAGCGTTATCCTGATTCTTGAACCATATACATTTCTTATTAAGGATTTTTAGGACACAACTGGACAGAGATAGAATATAATTAACACATGATGATAATAATTTATTTTCTAGGAGTTTCACAAATGTAATTCTAACTCTTCATGGACTGGCTGATTCATACTAATAAAAGTATAATAATAAAAGATGATTTTTAAAAATATACAAACATTCCCGAACATGTAGGAAACATAATTCTTCTTCCCCTGAACTATCTCAGTCTCTGGGGAGGAGAAGGGAATTAACTTCATGGTTTAGCTTAGTCCCCATAGAGCACAGTCCCTGTTCCAAGTCCAAAATCCAGCTTGGGCTTGAGTCCCAGTCACCCAGGCTTCTCAGGGTTTCCGTGCTGAGCTGGCTGGCTGCACCACTCCACCTGCAATCCTGGTTCCCAGGTCATCGTGGCTACCTGGATCCATGAGGATCATCTCTAACATCTGAAACTGATGACAAACCACACAGGACAGAAACAAATTTTTTTCTCATTTTTCATTTCTCAGAGCCAGGGTAAAAGAGAGGGAGTAAAGAAGAATGTTCCTTCCTCTCTCACCAGTTCAGTTCACGGCATTCATGTTAGATGTAGCAGATAAGAGCTGCCCAAAAAAAGCACAGCGGCAAGAGAGCAAGGCAGAAAAGGACAGCTCAAAAAAAGATGGCAAAAATGAGCACTGTTGAAAAGGAAAAATGGCTCGGTCTTCCTAGTTTTAAAAATGCAGGAGGCCAATCAAAGTAGGCTATCCCCCCCAACTATGTAAAAGGATGAAGGGGCCTCCATTTTTGGCAATCTGGATATGCTTCAAAAGCCCCTCAAGGATATCTCCATGTTAGAACTGGCCGTGCCTAGAGAAGTTTGGGTTACTTCACCAAAAGGAATTGACACTAAGAAGAATAGGGGAGGCAGAAACTCATCTCTGTCTAGCTACTCCTCAGGGTAGATTAGAGGACCATAGATTTGGAAAGGACCTCAAAAGCTCATAGAGTTCAACTCCTTCAATTTTCAGATGAGTAAACTGGCTCTCAGAGAGCAGAACCAGCAGCCATGGAAGTTGCAAAGAGGCAAGATGAATGTCTTGATGTCAGGGAAAAGATTAGGACTGTCCAAAAGTACCATTCTTTGCTTCATGAATTGAAGCTTCCTCCTCTTTAGAGACCTTTAGGAAAAGGCTGAAAAAAACACTTGTCATAGTTATATGACATTTGGGTGAGAATAATTCTGTTCCATTCTCTCTTTTGGTTCTGGAAAATACAAAAACAAGGCAGGCTTCCCTGCTCCAGGCCCTGGTCTCCTTTCCAATGCCTCTTCCTACTACCCTGTTCACAAAATCAGTTAGGATCAAGTTAAACCACAAAGAAGTAACCAGGACCAGAAGTTGAACCTAGTTCCCCTGATGCCCCATCCCTGCCTCAAGAAGCTTAACCATTCTAACCAATGTGAAATGCCCTCTCTCCACAATGAATTCTCATCCCTTCACTGCTGCAATGATATGAGTCAGAATGTATCTCTATTTGGGTGCACAGACCTCCCTGACCAACCCCTTCATGTTCCCTTTCTTCATACCCCAAGCCCGATCCCTCTCAGTACAAGAAACTCACTCATAATAGGGATCCCTCAGATTGGCCCTCTTCATTAAAGCTTCATTTCTTGAATGACAGACTGATATTGACATCTGTTTAACTTGCCTAACATTTGTTTTCCTCTCCCTTCTGGCAATATGATCATCAATTATTGATTTTGGAGGATGCTTGGGGGCACCACAAATAAAATCTTCCAAACCATTTTCTTGAAATCCGTCATCAGTTCTGAGTCTCCTGCTTCCTCTGGCTGGTTTTGCTACATAAAGATCACTTCTATGCAGATGCTAACCAGAGGAGATAGAGAAAGAGAGCTCAGATTCTTGCTGTGATTCCTCCGAGAGATTCAGGTAAGATCCACCAGCCAAGTTCTATCCTCCCCTGGGCTTCCAGGGCTAGAGTAGGAAGCCTCTTTGCTGTTCACATCCCTAGGGCACTTTATAAAGACTTCTTTTCCCCAAACTCCTGCAGGCCCTTCCTCCCAGCTTGTACGATCAGGCTATGTCTGTCAGATGTTTTCGAGAACTCTGTTTTGATCAAGTATCCAAACCAAATTTTAGTTAGAATTTTTTTAATTGTTCCATTGCCTTCATTTCCCAGTTATGTACCTCTCTTTTCTCCTACCTAGGAGCTATCCCTTGTAACAAAGAACAAGGGGGTAAAAAAAATAAGAAATAAATTCAGCAAGTCTAACCAACACATTAACCAAGTTGAATAGGATATACAATGTTCCATAGTCATAGTCTTACATACATAAATAGGTACATACATACATATAGATATAAGTACATATATGCACTCACCTAATTGTATACATGTATAGGTACATATACATACATACACCTAGATATTTGTATATATGGGTACACATATACATATAGTTTTATATATGTGTATGTCCATACATACATATTTATATTTTCTCTTCTCTTCTTCATGTCCCAGCTTGATCATTATAATCACACAATATTCAGATTCAAGAGTTGTTTTATTATTATTCTTTTCATTCACATAGTTGCAGTCATTGTGTATGTTATTTTCCTGATTCTGCTTACTTCACTTTGCATCAGTTTATATGTCTTTTCATGCTTCTCTGCATCCTTCATGCAGAGGTGGCTCATCATGAACCATGTTCATCAGTGGTATAGTAGCATTGCCTTACATACATTTGCCATGATCAGTTTAATCATTCCCCAACTGATGGGCATCGACTTCATTCCCAGCTCTTTACCACTACAAAAAGTATTAGTAAAAATATTTCATTGTATCTGAGACATCTCTTTTTATCTCTAATATCAATAAATTAATAAATAGCATCTATTAAGCATCTACTAGGTACTAGACACTGTGCTAAGTGCTAAGGATATAAAAACAAAGGTGACAGTGTCCCTTCTCAGGGAATTTACTATCTACTGGGGAAGATAACAGGAATATAGAGAGATGTGTTGCTGTTCAGTTGTTTTCAGTCGTCTCCAACTCTTCATGACCCCATCTGGGGTTTTCTTGGCAAAGATACTGTAGTGGTTTGCCATTTCCTTCTCCAGCTCATTTGATAGATGAGGAAACTGAGGCAAACAGGGCTGGGGACCTGCCCAGGATCACACAGCTGTCAGTGTCTGAGGCCAGATTTGAACTCAGGAAGAGGAGTCTTCCTGACTGCAGGCCTGGTGCTCTATCGTGCCCTCTAGCTGCCCTATCATATATGGGAATATACAAAATAGACACCAGATGATTCTGGAGGCGTGTACACTGACTGTTTGGGGATTGGGATTAGGAAAGGCTTTATGTCAAAGCTGATGTTTGATGTGAGTCTTGAAGAAAACTAGGACTTCTAAGAAGTAGAGGCGAAGAGGGTGTGTGTTCCAGGTATAGCAGAGAACCATTGTAAAGGGACAGAAATGCAAAGCCGAGGAAGAGGAAAGTGAAGAAGAGAAGTTTGAATGGCCTGTAGAGGATGTGAAGAGGAATAATATGAAATAAAAAAAATGATTGGAGCAAGGTTATAAAGGGTTTTAAGTAAGTTTACACTTGCTCCTAAAAGTACTAGGGAACAATTAAATTCCCTGAGAATAGCAATGACCCAGTCAGACCTGGGCTTTAGAAGAGTTTGTCCTTTGGAAGTTGTATAAAAGGTTGGATTGGAAAGAATATCAATTAGGAGACTATCACAGTAGTCCAGGCAAGAGGTGACTTCCAGAATGGCTGGACCAATTCATATCATTATCAAAAACGTGCTAGTGTGCCCACCTTTCTATATTCTTTAGTGAGGCCATTTAAAAACCAAAAATTTAACTTCCTCAATAGACCAATTGTATTTTGCTTTATAAACAACATAAACTCTCCTACTAACAGGTTGTGTAACTTGAATCAAGTCCCTTAATCTCTCTGGGCCCTTTTCTTTCTTTCTTTTTTTTAAAATAATTAATTAATTTATTTTTAGTTTTCAACATTCACTTCCGTAAGATTTTGAGTTTTAAATATTCTCCCCCTCTTTCTCCTTCCCCTCCCCAAGACAGCATATAATCTGATATAGGCTCTACTTATACGTTCATATCAAGTATATTTTCACATTAGTCATGATGTATAGAAGAATTAGAACTCATGGGAAGAACCACAAGAACAAAGCAATAAAACAAAACAGCAAAGGAAAAGGAGAACGAATAGTATGCTTCCATATGCATTCAGACTCCATAGCTTTTTCTCTGGATGCGGATAGCATTTTCCATCATGAGTCTTTTGGAGTTGTCTTAGATCCTTGCATTACTGAGAAAAGCTGAATAAAGTCAATCATTGCTCAGTGTGGCTGTTATTGTGTACAATGTTCTCCTGGTTCTGCTCATTTCATTCAACATCAGTTCACATAAGTCTTTCCAGGTTTTTTCTGAAGTCTGCCTACTCATCATTTCTTATAGCACAATAGTATTCCATTGCATTCATATATCACAACTTGTTCAGCCATTCCCCAATTGATGGGCATCCCCTCAATTTCCAATTCTTTGCCACAACAAAAAGAGTTGCTATCAATATTTTTCTTACATGTGAGTCCTTTTCCCACTTTTATGATCTCCTTGGGATACAGACCTAGAAGTGGCATTGTTGGGTCAAAGGGTATGCACAATTTTATAGCCCTTTGGCTATTGTTCCAAATTGCTTTCCAGAATGGTTGGATCAGTTCATGACTCCACCAACAATGCATTAGTGTTCCAATTTTCTCACATCTCCAACATTTATCATTGTCCTGTTTTGTCATGTTAGTCAATCTGATAGGTGTAATGTGGTATCTCAGAGTCATTTGGATTTGCATTTCTCTAATCAATAGTGATTTAGAACATTTTTTTCATGTAACTATAGACAGCTTTAATTTCTTCCTTTGAGAACTGCCTGTTTATATCCTTTGACCATTTATCATTTGGGGAATGACTTGTATTCTTATAAATTTGACTCAGTTCTCTATATATTTGAGAAATGTGGCCTTTATCAGAGACATTGGTTGTAAAAATTCTTTCCCAGTTTTCTGCTTCCCTCCTAATCTTGGATGCATTGGCTTTGTTGGCACAAAAAAAATTTCAATTTAATATAATCAAAATTATCCATGTTGCATTTCATAATATTCCCTATCTCTTGTTTGGTCATAAATTCTTCCCTTTTCCATAGATCTGAAAGGGTAAATTATTTTTTGCTCTCCTAGTTTGCTTATAGTATCAGTCTTTATATCTAAATCCTGCACCCATGTTGACTTTATCTTGGTATAGGGTGTAAGATGTTGATCTATGCCCAGTTTCTGCCACAGTATTTTCCAGTTTTCTTTCTGGGCCCTTTTCTTCCTCTGCAAAAGGAGGTAGTTAGACTATAGACCAAGAAGCCAGGTGGTACAGTGGATAGAGTGCTGGGGCTGGAGTCAAGAAGAACTGAGTTCAAATCCAGCCTCAGACACTTACTAGCTGTGTGACCTTAGGCAAGCCATTTAATCTCTGTTTGCCTCACCTTCCTCAGTTGTAAAACAGGAATAGTAATAACACTCACCTCACAGGGTTGTTGTGAGTATCAAATGAGATAATATTTATAAAATATTTAGTACAGTGCCTGGCACATAGTAGGTCTTATATAAATGCTTATTTCCTTTTCTTCCCTTCCTCTCCCACTAGAGGGTCTTTATGGCTCCCTTCAGACATTCATTGATTTTTGAAATGGAGAATTTGAATCATTGTATAGTACAGATAAATTTTGGAAAGAGACAGCATGGTACAATTGCATAGAGCTAGCCTGGGAGTCAGGAACACCTGAATTCAAGACCTGCCTCTGACCTATTCTGGCTATGTGACCCTGGACAAGTTACTTACCCTCTCAGTGGCTACAGGCAACTCCCTATTACTACTAGCTGTGTTATAAATCTACTTGATAGTGAAATCACATATCCAATCAAAACATCATGAAGCTGCTGAGTTTAGAATTGGCTCAATGTAGTTGTTTCCAATATAAACTAAATTTTATGTTTTACAAAATTGTCTATTCAGGGCACCCAACTGACTATTTTGATTAAAGCCTGACTACTTGCTGAGTATTATAAGAAATAAACCTAAAAACATAGGCTATATTGTGGTTTTCCAGACACTTGTCTAAGACCTTAGTGGGTCTACTTTGAGAATCAGAGAATATTAAAGTTATAAGGGCCCTTGTAAGTAGAATATGAATATCAGAGCTGGAAGGAGTCTTAGAATTATAGAACAGACAGCAAGTTAAGTAGCAGAGCTGGAGCTAGAAGCCAGGTCTCCTAACTAACATTCCAATGTTCTTTGCCCCACACTAGGCTGCATGCATATTTCTGGATACACAGACCTGAGGACAATGTGCTCTCAGGGGAGCTAGAGAAGGTCTAAAGGAGATAGGTACCTAGAATGCTTGAGGGGACTCTCAGGAAATTTGCAAAATATAGTTTTAGGAAAAAAAGCAAAAGAAGTAGTATCTTATACCACAAATACCAAACATTTAGAGTACTAATCTCAAAGATTTTTAGAAGCAAGAAATAAAGATTCAGGAAAAATTGAGATAAATTCCAGGGTTCCCACAAGTTGAGCATATGTAAGACTCACTAAGTGGAAATAATATCCTGCCCCACATAATCCTTCAAACACATATTTTCAGAACCCAGAAGAAAAAAAGTATCCTGAGCTGGAGAGACCATGGAGTGGAGTGTTAGATTTCTTCTCTTGCCTATTCACTAGCCTTTAAATTTTCCTTTTTCTGAGGGGAAGAAAAAGTGAGAATGTTTAGATAACAGTAACTATCACAATTATGTCCGGAAAGAAAATTTTACTTTTCCTTCAAACTTTATTTAAAAGATTATCTGAAGTGTTCATTTCCTCTTTTTATATCAGGCATGAAGGTCCTTCTACTTTTGGGCCTCATACTCTTTGGTGGCCTATTCACACCAAGCTTGGCCCAGCAGGAAACCTCTGAGTCTGGCCAGTCATCACAAGCAACTGTGGCTCAGGCATATTCATCATTTCTAGGAAACATTTTCTCATTTGTTGGAAAAGTGATAAAAACAGTGACAGATGCAATATTTAGGCCAAGAAGTCGACCAGTAGCCACAACCAAAGCACCAACAGAGGCGCCAACAGCTGCCCCAACAGAGGCACCAACAGTTGCCCCAACAGAGTTGCCAACAGCTGCCCCAATGGAAGCCCCAACATCAGCTCCAACATCAGCCCCAACAGAGGCACCAACAGTTGCCCCAACAGAGTTGCCAACAGCTGCCCCAACAGAGGCACCAACAGCTGCCCCAACAGAGGCGCCAACAGCTGCCCCAACAGAGGC
>NW_020954564.1:31142239-31160472 GCF_900497805.2 Vombatus ursinus
CAGCACCAACTGAAGCACCAACAGCTGCCCCAACAGAGGCACCAACAACTGCCCCAACAGAGGCACCAACAGCAGCCCCAACAGAGGTGCCAACAGCTGCCCCAGCAGCAGCACCAACTGAAGCACCAACAGCTGCCCCAGCAGAGGCACCAACAGCTGCCCCAACAGAGGCACCAACAGCAGCCCCAACAGAGGTGCCAACAGCTGCCCCAACAGAGTTGCCAACAGCTGCCCCAACAGAGGCACCAACAGCTGCCCCATCAGAGGCACCTACAACAGCCGCAATTGAAGCACCAACAGCTGCCCCAACAGAGGCACCAACAGCTGCCCCAACAGAGGTGCCAACAGCTGCCCCAACAGCTGCCCCATCAGAGGCAACTACAACAGCCCCAACTGAAGCACCAACAGCTGCCCCAACAGAGGCACCAACAGAGATACCAACAGAGGCACCAACAACTGCCCCAACAGAGTTGTCAACAGCTGCCCCAACAGAGGCACCAACAGCAGCCCCAACAGAGTTGCCAACAGCTGCCCCAACAGCAGCACCAACTGAAGCACCAACAGCTGCCGCAACAGAGGCACCAACAGCAGCCCCAACAGAGTGGCCAACAGCTGCCCCAACAGAATTGCCAACAGCTGGCCCAACAGCAGCCCCAACTGAAGCACCAACAACTGCCCCAACAGAGGCACCAACAGCTGCCCCAACAGAGGCACCAACAGAGATACCAACAGAGGCACCAACAGCTGCCCCAACAGAATTGCCAACAGCTGCTCCAACAGCAGCACCAACTGAAGCACCAACAGCCCAACAGAGGCACCAACAGCTGCCCCAACAGCAGCACCAACTGAAGCACCAACAGCTGCCCCAACAGCAGCACCAACAACTGCCCCAACGAAGGCACCAACAGCAGCCCCAACAGAGTTGCCAACAGCTGCCCCAACAGCAGCACCAAGTGAAGCACCAACAGCTGCCCCAACAGAGGCACCAACAGAGGCACCAACAGAATTGCCAACAGCTGCCCCAACTGAAGCACCAACAGAGATACCAACAGAGGCACCAACAGAGGCACCAACAGAGATACCAACAGAGGCACCAACAGCAGCCCCAACAGAGTTGCCAACAGCTGCCCCAACAGCAGCCCCAACTGAAGCACCAACAGCTGCCCCAACAGAAGTAGCAACAGAAGCACCCACAGCAGCAGGGACAACACAGACAACAGCTCCGCCAACACGCACAAAACCAACTCGGACAAAACCAACTCAGATAAAACCAACTCGGACAAAACCAACTCAGACAAAACCAACTCGGACAACATCTCAGACAAGATGGACAAAGACAAAATGGACAACAACTCAGAAAGCTCCTCCTTCAAAACCATTGTTATATTTTGCTAATGGTAAGTTCTGCTCTGACCCAAGCCCCAAACTTTTCCAGGAGATCCCTAACCTGACATAGAAATGCTACTGGGAGGAAGGATAGTAGTATGTACTGGACAGTGGGAGGTGATTATCTGTGGAGTAGGTGCTGAGGTCTGGTGTGGGACCTGTTTGAGGCCAATTAGGTAGAGAAAGAGAAAGGTTATCTATCTGGAATGAGGCAATATGGCCCCTTCCCCAATTTTTATAAGCATTTCCAGCAGGGAGGGAGGTGAAACCATCCCGATCAATAATGTCCAGGAGTGTGTCTACAGTCACCAAACCATGACAACATAGCACATTGCTACCATAGGTTTTGACTCAGATAATCTAGGTGCAAGTTTTGGCTGTGCTAATTAGGACTTGTGTGATTTTAAGTTATTTAAATTATTTCCCACTTGGGCCTCAGTACTTCATCATACATGTGGGGGTTGTGTTATGGAGCCAATTTGGTGAAATAGAAAGACCGGTATATTTGGATCACTGGATAAAATCTGAGTTCAAATCTTGGTATTATACCTTACTCCCCCTATGATCTTGAGCAAGTCATGGAATATCAGTTCCTTATCAGTATGATAAGAGGACTGGATAAGATGGTCTCAAAGGTCCTTTCTAAAATTACATTTGGTCACATTCAACTGGAGGTGTAAGCTGGTTGCTGCTTGATAACCCATGGCTGCCACCAGACACCATAACCTCTCTCTCAGAGAAAGCTGTATTGTTCTTGGGACCTAGTTCTACTTTAGTCTCAGTTCTGTCCTTATCAGACTTGAAGGCCAAGCATTCTCTAACCCCTTTACACACCTTTGGGTATTTGCCTCAACTATTAGAAGAACAGTGTTGACACCTTTAATTTCTGTGTCATCACCATTTTAATCTTTTTTCTTTCCTCACTCTGAACTATCAATCTCCCCCGGGGCAACAGTAGCTGTGAAGGGAATAGGAATGTCCTCTTTTCCATTCATAATGATCCCTAATCTAGGAGCACAGGCTGCATGAGAAACAGGCTCACCTGTACTTGGCAGTTAACAAGGCAACTCAACAGAGACTAAGTATCAGCTCTGTGTAAGGTTCTATGTTCAGTGCTGGGGGTTACAAAACTGAGGCAGCACCTCCCCTCCCACTAGGAAGGATCACACACTCATATATGAAAAAGGAGCATACAAAATAGGATATAATGAGGGTAAAGCTGAGATCCAGACTAAGAGCTCTGGGAAATACTGAAGAGTTGAACATCACCTGCACTGGGCAGAATCAGGGAAGATTTCCATTGAGGTCAGACTTGAAGAAAGAGAATGAACCACTAACTACACAGGAAATGGAGACAACTGGGGACTGGGTGGGGAGTGGGAGTCCATTCCAGTCATAAATATTTTATTGATCTTTTGCTCTGGGTCCAGTTCCTAGGGAGGTGCTGTGGGGGTGGGAGTAGGAGAGAATGTCAAGCCATATTCTACCTTTGGGGGGCTCACAGTGTGTATTTGTGACTGGGGGAAGTGTAGGAAACAAAACAGTCCTGCCCAGGGCAGAAGGAGCTCAGTAGGCTCTACAGGAATATCAGCTAAGTGATAAGAAAATTCTGTGGCTCTTGGACACAAAACCTAAGCAAGGATCCATGTGGGATCTCTTAGATGAGGGTCCAACCTGACTCTGAAGGAGCTAGATTTGTTGGATGTTATCAGTGTCGTAAAATGGCTGGAAGGGACCAGAAAGGCTCTAGAGTCCAAATCCATCATTATAGAGATGCAGATACTCAGGCATTAGAGATGCTTAAAGACTTGCCCTGACTCACATGAATAGTAAGCTTCCCAGATGAGATTGGAACCCAGGTCTTCTGAGTCCTAAGTTTGTGCTCTTTCTATTGAGTTATACTCGCTCCCTAAATAAAGGGGTGATGTCAGCTAAATTGAAGAGATGACACTGGGCAGGGTAAGCATTGGGATAACTGTTGTCAATTCTGAGAAGTCAGTAAAGTGTGCAAAACCTCTTCCTCTTTCTAAACCTCTTTTTGAAGTTCTCTCCTCTTTGTAGCCTCCTAGATATTCTGAGCCTTCAGATTATCTGGACGAAATCAATTGACAGATTCCTTGATATTGAGATTTGATCCTTCCCTTACCATTTGCATTTCAAAGGATGACATTTCAGACAACAGTTCAAAATTGGAATGCTTGTAACAAAGGGAGGTAGGATTTAGGAAAAGGGAGGAACTTGATGTAGAAATTGGGGGCGCTGTGGTTGGTTGGAGGGCTTTTCTGCAGGCAAGAATGGTTTTCCAAACTATGCCAATAACTCTTAGCAGTTCACAACACTCCTTAATGGACAAGACCAACTATTTATAAATTATTAATCCAATCCCATCATAGTGCAGATGAAAAAGCTAGGGACCAGAGGGGGAATTTATCATGTGGATAGGAAGAAGCGAGCAAAGCTGTGATTCAAACCCAGGTCCTCTGACTCCAATCCAAAGCAGTGTCACAACGTCAAACTTTCCATCTTCTTCATCGCAAATGAGTCAAACCAAGGTCTCAAAGATTCTTTTCTCCCCCTACAGATGTACAAAGTTTCTTGTTGAAAGAGAATATTCCATGGGCTATACAAAAGCTTTTCATAAAAACTGTGAAGAACCCACCAGCACATCTTAAACACCTACTAAAACCACTGCAAAAAGTGTTATCTTCTACTGCGTGAGTCCTCCCCTCGCTAACAAAGTTGGTCTCAAATCCAAGTGCAAGAATCAGACCGTTACAGGCAAAGATTTGAATGATGTCAGTGAAGCCGATAGAGGATTAGATGGGCAGAGTGGAGGGGGATGTAGGCTGGGAACTTTGTAGGAAAGAGAACTGGAGGGAGGACCTTTCTGCTTCTCCAGTGAGGTCCACATAAGTGGGGATGTGGGAGTGGAAGGGAAAAGGGTATGATGAGGTGGAAGAGATAGCAACCAAGGTAGGGGGCACCAAACAGAAGTTTAAAACTTCATTTAAGAGTGGAGAAGGAATCTTAGATAAAAAAAAATACCAAATACTCTTATGCATTGTGCTAAAGCTGTGATGAAGAGGAATATAACATCCTTTGAAAAACCTAGAGTAAAATCATAGCCTGGACGTACATACACTGTTCTAAGAACACATTCTAAGAAGAATGGAGAAAAGACAGTGATTCTCTTGAATCTTCTGTGACTCCTGGTCCATTGCCCTGACTAGTCTGGCACCTTCAGAGTCAGGTTGGACCCTCATCTAAGAGATTCCATATAGTTCTTTGTTTAGGTTTCGTGTCCAAGAGCCACAGAATTTTCTTATCCCTTAGCTGATATTCCTGTTGAGCCCACTGAGCTCCTTCTGTGTTGGGCAAGACTTCTTGCCTCCCATACCTCCCCCAGTCACAAATACACACTGTGAACTCCCCAAAGGCAGAATATGAGGCTTAACATTCTCTTACTCCCACCCCGACAGGACCTCCCTAGGAACTGGACCCAGAGCAAAAGATCAATAAGCACTAAATTGATGAATTCATTGATAACAAAAAATATAAGTGGGAGTCAATAATAAAGGGGAGGAAATTATGCTGCTGCTCTGATGACAGAAACCTCCAGGCATCCAAGGGGCAACTCTAATGTGGAGGAATGAGCCTTGAATAAGAATCATGAAGACAAGTGATCCAATTTCTTGTAACTCACTGTGTCTGGGGGATTGGCTAAATTGTTAAACCTCTGTAAACCTAAACCAGAAACCTGTTTTCTTTGTCATGAAAAGGACCAGATGAGAAGACAGGTGACCTGCCATTCATGCCTCTCACTGATCCATGTTCTTAGAATAAGATTTCATGGCTATCTGGTCACATCTCCGTTGGACAGTTTTGCAAACCACAAAGGATATGGAGGAGAGGATCTTCTGATTATATCAGATCATGCCTCTATTTCCCATGGTTGTCAGAATCTTCCAGAATAGACATCAAGCCATGCAGTGAGAAGGGTCAATCAAACTGAAGGCCAATGTCAAGGTTCAAAATCTATAGGTCATTTAGATGAAAAACATCTTCCCTACCCTCACAGTACCCTTCCCTAAGTAAAGAGGAGTGGTGTAGGGGAATGGTTTAATTGGGGTTCAAGATATATTGACACAAGAGTTTAGGGTCTTTAAACAATATCACTTGTTGACATCTCTCCTTCAATGTGATTTCTCTGTGCAGGATAAAACTTCTCACCCTCAGTAGTGATGCCAAACAAAGTAAAGATAGGCATCAACAAAATACATATGCCAGAACAGTTTTGGATGTAAACATAAAAACGTGAGTGATCTGTGAACCTTGCGTAAGGTGTGGGGGTGGGGGTGGAAAGAGACAGGTATTCACATGAAGGAACCAGATTCGCATGATTCCAATGTTTCCCAACCTTATCCAACATGAGGGAGTTGATGAGTAGGCAAGGGAAAGGGAAGGACACCCACTGCCTCATTGTAGCTCTCCTGGGCCTTTAACTCACTGGAGACATAAGGCTGTCCCTGGATGACTAGGGACACCAGTCATGGACAGCCCTGAGATATGTAAAAGTCTCTTCCTTCCCTTTCTGGACACAGTGTTCCTTCTTCTTCTAGTCTCTTCCTGTCTTGATTACAATCCTCTTTATATTTGGAATCTCCCGGTGACAGCCTGAGGCCATAGCCCCTTTCTGACTTTCCAATCCTTTAGGGCACTCCCACAGACCCATTCACACAATTCTGAGACAGGAGTAGCTGAGCCTCAGTTTCGTGTTTACCAGTTCTGGCATTCGTGAATAATCACACTCTGCCTGACCTTCTTCACAGAATTATTGGGAGAGAAGTGTTTTATAAATTGAGAATCACCACAGAAGAATGAAGAATTATCATTATTAATATTATTCCTGTGAGCTTATTCTTTTCATCTTTTAAAAAAATTCTACAAAGTGATACTTACTTTGATGTTTACTCTAGAACAGAAGTATAAAGATTTCCCACCCAAAAAAACCTCGGTGGCACACACATACCCCACACTAATTCAATCAAAAGTGAGCTCATATTTAGTAAAGCTTCTAATCTCATAAAGTTCTTATCCAAAAGTGATATTGCTTCTAGATGAAGCTCATTCTCGGCTGTGGCTGAGCTGGGTTCCAAAAGTTGTTCCTTGCTCCTCAGCACATTGATGCTGAGCTGGCTTCAAAACCCAGCACGGACTTAACATCAAGACTCTTGGACTTCCAGATTCCTAAAGTCTAGGACTCCAAATCAGTTTTCTCTTGACCTTTATTTGTTTTAATTAGCCTATATCCACCTTCTCACCCTCCCACCTCAACTCCCCACCCCCAATTGAGAATACAAGAAAAAACAATTAAAAACATGTATATTCAATCAAAGCAAATTTCCACATTGGCCATGTCAAAAAAAAATTGTCTCCTACATTCTGTCTTCTCATGTTTTTTGATGAGATTCAGACAGAAAGGATCAAGATGCTACTATCTTGCGTTTCTTCTTTTATATTTCATACTCTGAAGACTTGTTCAGGAGTATAAGTAACTATTCTTTGCAATCAAATAAGAGTGTTAATGTTACTCTTATCTCATTCTCCTCATATTATCATTATTGTTATTATTTTCCTGGTGATAACTCATTTTCTGGCTTGTATTGTGCCACAGGGTTTGGGATTGGCTTTGTATCTTTCTTGCCCCAGTGAAGGGGAGGGAGTATGATATAGAAAAATGTTTGCTCTGTAATACTGAACAACTTGTTTACCCTTTCTTATCCCTGTTTCATTTCTGCAAAATGGAGGTAATAGTGCTATGCCTGTTAAGTATTCAAGTCTCTTATGAAAATCAAATGAAGCAATGTTCATGAAAGCATTTTGGAAAGCCTGAGGTGCTTAAAAAGACCAAGTTTCACTATGAGTAAATACGAATATGGCCACTGTTCATTACTGCATTCCTGGATTTCAGTTTTCCATTTGCCCTCCTCTCTTATAGTTTACAACCCTTTTTGTGACTAGAATCTCCTGGTTACAGCCTGAGACTATAGCCCTTTTCTGACTTTTTAGTTCTTAGGACTTTCCCAGAGGCTTACTTATAAAATTTTGAGGCAGGAGTAGCTAAACCTCAGTTTCCTGTTCTGGCAAATGTGGATAATCATATTTGTCTGACCTATTTCACAGAGTTCGTGTAAGAAAATGGATTTACTGTCCATTTCCATGATGGGAGGGACTCTGAAAACAATGAGGTTTTTTCCTATCCATATCCTTTTAGATCTCCTGGAACATTTACTGCTGAGGTAAACCTGGTAAGCAAATGTGTCATTGGATCGCTGCTGAACAAGAAAGGAACACCTCACCTGGCCCTTGAGCGTTGTGAAACTTCCCTTGGACTTATTAAAGTTAAGAAAATGTGAGTCAACAAAAAGGTCTATGGCTCCCATGGTAGTAGTGAATTCCTATGCATGGCGGGGATGGTTATTTATTACTACTCTTTTGACCTACTTCAGTCCATTGTTAAAAAAAGGGATGGAACACTGTCCTAGATGACAACAGACCTGGGTTTACTTGCTGTCTGTGATTTAGAAACATGGAAGGTCTCAACGTATAGTTGGGGAGATAGGTCTTTCCTAGTTCAGTTAAGGAAAGCTTCCAGTAAGAAGTATATACTATGAATTATGGAATGGGAGAATTAAGGAAAGGGGTGAGATGTATATGGGGAACACGGCTGAAGGAATGGCATGGACCAGGCCAGAGGCTGAGATGACGGATTTCAATGTTGGGATGGAGAATTTATAATCCAAATGAGATATGTATATCTACAGGGAACTGAAATTAAATATAAGGCTAGTGTAAGGGGAGAGGGGAGAGTTAAGCAATAGCAACTGTTCTTTGAATTGATGGAAAGGTCTGGGATGGTGGAAAAAATGATGACTTGAAAGTCATAAGCCCTGCATTCTTCCTCACAGCTCTATCATTTCTTTTCCATTGGACCTTATATCTCTGCAAGCCTGATTGTACGTCTATAAAATAAGGACAACTTTTGCCCTGTCACACAGATATCATGAACATTCTGAATTAAGTCACACAGAAGAAAGTGCTTTATCACTATCAAGACTTTTCTTAACCTGAGAGATTGTTATTAGCATACATAGATTTCTCTTCCTTACTTTCTTCTTCAGTATGAGACATGGATATGAGCCACCTCCTATCAGATTGTGAGCTCTGTGGGTGCAGGACCCAGAAGAGTTCTCTGAACACTGTAGGAATTTCATAAACATTTGTTGAACATAAGAATATAGTTTATCTGGGACTCAGAGGCTAGGGTTTTAGACTTCTGGAACAATCATTCTGCTCTATCTGGGGAGGCCTTGATAGCAGGTCCTGTTCTTCAAAACACTCAGCCCCAAAGACAGCATGGAATATATCATCACACTGTTTCCACTCCCACTACATGCAGATCACTCCTTTCAGGGAAACAGTGAGCAATAATAGAAAGGGCACTAGATAAAAAAAAAAGTGCACTAGATCCAGCATCTCATAAGGTGGGTCCAGTCCTAGTTCTCCTACTTACCATCTGTGTGCCCATGGATGAGCTACTTAATCTTAGTTTCTTCATCTGTAAAACAAAGGGGAATTGCTTGAATTCAATTCAAATCATTCATTAAACTCTTCCTATATGTCAGGGTTTGGCTTGGACTAAATCATCTTAACTATCCTTTACAATTTTAAACCCTATTACAAATATTTCTAGTCATGCAAAACAGCTTTCCTCATTAGCCATGTTCCAAAAAAAAAAATCAAAAGAAATAAGGAGAAAAAAATATGCTTCAATCTGCCCTCTGAGTCCATCAGTTCTCTATTTAGAAATGGATGGTATGCTTTATCATGAGTCTCTGAGAAATGTTGTTGACCATTGTATTGATCAGCATGACTAAGTCTTTCAAAGTTGATTATCTTTGCAATATTGTTGTTACTGTATAGATTGTTCTCTCAGTTCTTCTCACTTCACTTTGCATCAGTTCATGCAGGTCTTCCAAGGCTTTTCTGAAACCAGACCCTTCATCATTTCTTATAGTGCATTAGTATTCTGTCACATTCACATAACACAACTTGTTCAGCTATTCCTCAATTGATGGGCATCCTCTCAGTTTCCAATTCTTTACCACCACAAAAAGAGCTGCCATAAGTATTTTTGAACATATGGGTCTTTTTTCCTTTCTCTTTCAGGACAAACAGGAAAAGACCTATTAATCGAATACCAAATGCCCTGAAACAGACTCTTCCTTCTGTGGCAAATCAAACAGTAAGTGTGGAGATGCAATTCCTTCTGGGTACAGAAAGTCAGAATGCTAGGTATCAGCAGTGTAAAGAGGCCTAGACTAGCAGTTCAAAGTCTAGGGAACTGGCCTAGGCTTGCTGTGTGAATTTGTGTGAGCCCCTTCCTTTCTCTAAAATTGTGGAGGGTTGAAAAACATCCTATCTAAGATTCCTTCCAGTTCTGGCATACACCTTGTGTGCTGTCTTACTTATGAGATCAGACTGAGCCAAGCATTCATAGGTATGTTAGGACCATAGATCAACTCCCAGATCAGGTATGTCTGGTAGTGACCCCTCTTGGGATCTTCACTTGATCACCTCACATTCATCCATCCCCCCATGCTTATGTTTCAGCTCTACCAATTGATGAAAACTTTCTTAAAATCAGTAGATTCTACACTGCAAGATTTCATAGCCAGTAAGTATGTGCTCTCAGCAATCTCTTTCCTCCATCTATAAATGGCTGTTTCCCAGCCATTTGCTTTTTTTTTGCCATTGTTACACTGGAAGTTTAAGTATTTCATAAGAAGACCAAATAGATATCTTGGCTGCTAAATGTTAAGATCTGCTTCTAGTTCTAATCTGGGACCATCCTCTATGGAATGACTAAGTATTAAGTCAAAGCTTTAGCTACATAATGGCTCTTGAGTTTGCTTGGAATTTCCTGCCTCAGAGGTGCCACTCTTCTCACATCCAATGGGTTGGGCACAGTCCGTGATATTCAATGGTTCCCTGTGCTATGGTACTAGATTATCACTTGCTCTCTAGTATTATGCCTTTCCCAAAATTGAATGAGTGATGGCTCAAACAAATGAATGAAAGAATCAGTCAATCAATGAAGTGAGCAGATGAATACATTTGGGGGATGCTAATGCCCCAACCAGATAGAAGTCTGTCCAACCATATCCTCTGCATTCCTCCTTTCATGAAACCAAGTTATCTTTCATCAGAACCACCAGACAGAGAACAGGATGAATAGCAGCTCTTTAGAGTCCCTCAGTCCTATCTCCTAGTGCCCCTCAATCCTGTTCTCCATCTTCCAATGTTAGAATTTGGTGGAAGTCACCACCAGGACCTCTAATTTTTCTTGATTACTATTATTGAGACACATGCTCTTTCTTTCAGGGCAACTATACTCGGGGGATCAGATTCCTTCCTAAACCTCCAATGGAAGGACAACAAGCTTTTCCCCTCAAAATAGGTAAGTGCTATATTTTCCTTTAATTTACCAAGTTTGCAGAGAATTTTTCTGGAATAGGAGAATCCTAGAACCTAAAATACCAAATCCTAGAATCTGGATCAAAGCATCCCAGAGTCTCAAAGCTACAGAAGATCTCAGAAAAGATACCAGACCAACATTCCCCTAAAGCAGGAATCTCATGCTCTACAGTAGCTCCAATAGATAAAAACTTGAAACTTAGGATATTGGGGGAGAGAAAAAAAATTGGAATAAAAGTCAAGATCAAAATTTAAAAAAAAACATGGAGATTTTCCCCTCCCTCTTGGTCTCAGTCTCCCTTACAACATGATATTGCTCATCTGGGAAGTATTTAGGCCAAGGGCAAAAAAGCACCCATAATGACCCATTCAGAGTAGAAAGATCTCTGAAGTAGGAATCAGGAACCCTAGGTTCTAATTCTAACTCTACCCCTCCCCGGTTATGTGACTTTGGGGAAGTGCCTTTTCCTCTCCGTATCTCAATTTCTTCCCCAGTAAATTGAGTAGGCTGGACTAGATGCTCTCAATGGGTCCTTCCAGTTCTCATGCTCTATGTTCTAGGCCCTTTCTAGTATTGATAATCTGTTTTCTGAGGTCTTGACTACTTCTACTATTCTAACAAAGTATTCTAGGTATGTATGTGTGTCTGCTCTGATTCTGATCCTTGCAGTCTTTTTTTTCCAACCTCAGTAGGTTCTATTCTCAGTTTGAGGACAGGTGGGTGGTATCTGGGTGGAATCAGGAAGGAATGGTAGGTGGGGTTGGAGGAGAATGTGACAGAGAATCAAGACTTCCACTACTTTCAGTTCTTGGCCAGGGGAAGAAGATGGCAATCTACTGTGCTGAATTTTCTCCTGCTCCTCTCCTCCTGCTTGAAGGATCTCAAGGCCAAAGGACAAATTGCTGGATTCAGGGTCAAATGAGAGGAAATGTTTTCACTGTGCAGGGATCTTCCAGGCTTTCTTTTCCTGGGTTTGGAGATACTTTCCACACATGAAAATTGTCTCTGAATAGCATGTTACTTCCTCCCGATTTCTCTTATAATAAACTCCTGACTCTCTCAACATTAGTGGAGTGGTCATTGCTTGTTCTCCCTGCCACTGATCTAATTCCCTCAAGTTAGTAACAGTTGGGTGTGGGTATGTGTTTTTGTCATGTTGAAGCTCCCAAGGGCAAGGACTGAGCCCTGAGAGGAGTACACAGAATATGTTTTATCTCTCCCTGCAGGACTTCATTTATAAGTTATGGGTAGTGACCAATATAGAGTCATAACTAAGAATAATAGCCCTAAAGGCAAATTCACTTGGTGAAGGGCATATTGAATGTATGTATAATTCAGGTAATCTGGTGACCTAGAAGTAATTTGAGTTGAAGAGGCTGAGAAACTGGGAGGAAATCAAGTGGTTTCAGAATTCATAGTAATAGAAGTGGATAAAAAGACAGCAAGTTAGAGAATGGATTTATTGGAGGAGAGGGAGAGTAACCTCAAAAAATCCAATAATTATAGCAACATGAATCTGGAAAATATCAAGTGAATTGTAAAGAAAAAAAGTTGCTGAGTGACTATGGCAGAGGGAAAAGTGGCAGTAGGGGATGAGGAGCATGCCAACTCTTCACCTTGACCCTACTTCTCTAGTGTTTTGTTCCTGCAGGAATAAATAACCAGACTGGGAGAGGGTTTCAAAAGCTGTAGCTTCTTCAAGAAAAAGCCAAGCTTTAGTAAGCACTGGAAGTTAAGAGGAATGTGAGAAAAAGAGATCTAGGATGAAAGGAGATGTGTATCCTGCAGAGGATGGTTCCTGAGGACACAGTTTCCTTAAAATGGAAAGAAGAGCATAAGCACATGGGAGGGTTATGTGATGCGTAATTGATAATAACTGAGGAAAAAATCTGAGCTATATGATTTTTAGCACAATAGGCATAATAAACAGGTCAATGGACTCCTCAGTCAGTACAAAGACCTTGAATACAGAGACACGTTTTTTTGTATTAAAAACAATTCATCAAATAAGACCAATTAATTAGAAGAAAACCCTTAAACAGGATATAAAATTAGAGAATCTGATTTCTAATTGGAAGAAAGATTAGGAACTATCCAAGTTGGGAGGGGGGGAACAAACAGGTGCTATTCCCTAAAATCAAAAAAAGAGATGCCTCATTCCCCACAACATAGAAACAATAACTGACCAGAATGGGGCCAGTTTTCAGATAAGACATGTGGGTTGCTTGAGATGTATAACTGTGAGAAAATGCTTTGCATCAATCTTTGGATCTGACCTGTTTCTGGTCAGCATAACCTAGGTCTTTAATTAAAAGTCTCTAAGCATCAGATAGAGGTGGTCCAGCTTCCCAGTCATGTAGGGCGAGGTTCAAACAAGGCAATAAAGTCCTCTTACAATTCCCACAATTGAATAAAGTTTTCTCACAAAGCAGAAATTGTACTAGACCCATAATTAAATAGAAAGGAAACTAAACTAGATTCAGAATTGTCATAAGATGGAGCCAGTGCAGTTTACTCAATTGCCACAGTTAGGAATGTTTACTATGAAAGAAATGAAGACGGAAGCTGGCACTTACTGCCTTCATGCCTGACCTCTCTCCCACTCTTCTCAGCTGATCCTTGGCTTGCTGTGTGTTGAAGGTTTAAGTTGAGGCCAGGAGCCAAGCCCCTGCTTAATTGTTAGGAATTTTCCAAACTGGAGGCTCTAAGAAATTATGTATTTACTCATAACTTTGTTATTTTAATATAAATAGCAGAAGAAGGAGCTACAGGGACCACAGGGTCTATTATATTACTCTTAGGATTAAAAAAAGGTGAGTATTATGACAGAATATCACTGTTTAAACCTCTAAAGACCGGAAGAGTAGGGAGAAGACAGTGGCGATGACTATCAAACCACCAAATGCACCCTCCCAAGTGACACCCTTCATCTACTTGTGTTACACTTTAATACTTTTAGAGAATAAACTGAATCACTGTTTCATGATAAAGGCCACTAGAAACATAGTTATCAATCATATCAAGAAGTCGCTAGGAGACAGTGGTGTGATAAAGATGCTCTATACCAGCCAGAGGTGCCCACTTGAATAAAGAAAGTCATGGAGCTTATAAGTATTACCAAGGGGTTTTTAGAGTATTCTAAGAAATTTCTTTGGGCTACAAGGCTCACATTAAAATTCCAAGTCAAAGATAGAAAAATTATCTAATGGGGAACAAAAGAGAAGATAACATTTGTGGTGTTACATCAAGATAAATCAGTTAACATATATCTTCAGGGACTCAGAATGAAACAAATATGTTGCAAAATATGGAGACCCAAAGAAATAATTATGGAAACAAGGAATAATTATAACCAATTACATTCCACAGATTGTTAGAATTTCTTATCACTGGAACACAAAACTTTTTTTAATGTTAAAAATTGTTTTAACATGTAATTGGGAAAAATAAAATATTGAATATATCAAGTGGGAAAAAAAGTGATTTCTTGGTACGTTTTTGCGGATGCTAGCATTCACATACTGGCTATTAATCTTGAACAAGAGCTGATAGCTAACATAATGGCTAGCATATACTAGGCACTTAATAAATGTTGACTAACTACCTTAGAAGTTAGAGCCTACAAGATGTGGAACTGATATGTGAATCTATGAACAACTTGTCTCATACTCTGGAGAGTCAGGGATTGTTTCTTATATCATCCTTGTATTCCCAATGCATAATGCTTCCCAAATGTTTCTTGGATTAAGTTGGATTGAATTGTAAAGTAAAGAGATTACCATGGCAACAGTGGAATTTCCTGTAAATTGACCCTTTAATGGGGAAAGAATTGGGAAGTACCAAATAAAACCATAATGCATAAGAGACTTGGAGGAACACATCCCAATTAACCATTACTCCCCAGGCCCCCTCTTTGCCTTCTTGTGACTTAGCAGGGAGATTAGGGGAGAGGGGAGATAGTTATGCACAGAAATGCCCAAATAAGGAGAGCTTCCTCAGGTCCCACCCCCTCAGCCTTCACCCCACCCCTACCCCCAACCATGAAGCAGATTTTTCCTAGTCTCAGTTTTCCTTACCTATTTCTAATTTGAAGTGCTGCTGAGTACAAAGGTGTCTCTCAGCTCTGGACTCATGCATGTGTTAACCACCCTGGGGGAATCTGGCCTCTAATAAAAAAAGGTTAGTCTTTTCCTTGCATTTTTGGGTCTTCTCCATCAGAACAAAACACTAGGAACACATGTGGGACTGGTGTTCCCTCCAGATTCATGTTGGGGCAAGTCCCAATATCTGGGGCTCTCATGACAAGAATTAGGGACCTGGGGTCAACTGGAAGTCATCCCCTCACACTCAGGGAAAAAAATAAACACTTCTAGGTGGAAATTCTTCTTGTAACATATAGGGCAATCATATATTTCCCTAATTGGGTCCCCCACCAATTCCTAGAAGGAAGGATATTGGACAAAATCTCTCAATACATAGAGCACCCCACTTTTCTAAAATGTATCCCTGTAAATCCATGGATCAATGTAGGTTTGAATTCACCTAAATATAGGTCAAGAGGACTTAATTCAGAAATAAAGAAAACAAACTCAGGTAAGCCCTAAACATATATAGGACTTCCCTAAAAAGAAATCAAACACTTGGTGTTGGTTTAAATTCAACCTCTCATATCCTGGACAAAATCCTACATCTAACAATTTGAACTAATATGGACCTAGGTCAAGGTGCTATGGCACAGAGCCATAAAAGGGATCATTTTAGCTGCTCTAGATTTAGACATAAAATACTCAGGCTCAGTCCCAGAAGAGTCTGGATGAGTGAGTTTAGTCAATTTTTCTCACACTTCGGCTCTTTTCACTCAAACCTGGGGAAAATTTACTTTAAGCTTAGATTTGAGCTCACATCTAGGGTCTCCCAAAAGAAGCAAGTAGAAAGGCTCTCAATGTACATTATGAATCAATACACCTTCTCACTTATTCATACCATGTGTTTCTGACTGCAAAGTTTTATAGCAAACAATTGATAATTAATTGATAACAATTGGGGATGAGTGAGGGACTAGCCAATGAGGGTCCAGTCATTAGAACATGTATAGTGGTTTTTACTTTTTGCCAACCAACAAGGGAGGTTGATAAGCCTGCTCCAGAAATGCATAATGGAGAGAACCTTACTCAATTTAGAGGATGCACAGGTATCCTGACTATCTATCTCTTGTCAGCTTACTTCATAGTGAAGGAAAACCTTTTCTTTTCTTTTTGGCTAGGCAATGAGGCTAAGTGACTTGCCCAGGGTCACACAGCTAATAAGTGTTATGTGTCTGAGGCTGGATTTGAACTCAGGTCCTCCTGACTCCAAGGCTGGAGCTCTATCCACTGTGCCACCTAGCTGCCCCAGGAAAGCCTTTTAATTGGCTGCTAAGCTGGAACTGAGTGGGCATACAAAAAGGCATATCAGATGAAATCTCTCTCTTCCCTGGTGTATGACAACGCAAAACTGCTCCCTCCTCCAGGCTGCCAGAGGCTTCAATTCTGAGTCCTGAAATGGTTGGCTGCATTTTAGAAGACCTACAGGGTCTATGATCTTAGGATTCCATGTTCCCCTAGGTAGTAATAGCACTGACCTGCTCTTTATCCCATATATACTTCTTTTTAAAAGCTTTTTTAAGATATAATTTTTAATGAACAAAAATATATTTTCTCTCCCTTTCAGTTCCCCCTCAAAAAAAAAAATACAAAGCCCTTGTAACACATATACATAGTCAAGCAAAGCAATCTCTACATTGGCCTTGTCCACAAAATAAACTGATACACATTTCTAATGGGAGATTTTCAGGAGGCATTTAAGTGAACTTGATAATTTTTGGAAGAAGATGGAAAGGCAGAGATAGTTGTAATTTAGCTGGGCCCTCAAGAAAAGGAAACCTTGAGTAATTGCTAAGAATTTTCAGAGACATTCAGGTGATAATATCCTAGCTTAGCTGTCCCTTTCAATTCTGAAGTCTTCAAAAAGGAGGCCTTCCCTGCTCCAACTCCTGGGTCACCTGTCAGAGGTCTTCTCCCAAACCCTGGCCTCCCATCTGTCGATTAGATAACAGGTTGATTCAAGTCATGTAGGTAAGAAGTGAATAGTCAGGACTTAGAATGGAATGAAATGGAAAATCGTTAGTATAACCCACTATGTGCCAGGAATTGTGCTAAGCACTGAGGATATAAAACTAAACCTGAGACAGTCCTTGCCCTCAAGGAGCTTACATTCTAAAAATAGATATAAGTTACTGGGGGGAATGGAGTCTGATCTGAAGAGTCACACAGGACTTCTCACACACACTGGAGCCATAGGGCAATGGGTTCCTGACTTTTCCAGCAGATATTACAGAATTGACTGACAATTCCAAAATCAGAGGAGGAAAGTGAGAAGACAGGGGAAAGGGGCATGTTCCTCAGCAGGGAAGATGATAACACATCTCAAGATATTTGAGCTGGATTGAAGTGAAACATGTTATAGGACCAGCTAGGTGTCATTCTATAGCCCACTTTTCACTCTATCTTTGCCAGTCAAACTCAGCCCCAGCACACAGAGTTCCAGATTGAGTGAGATAACTCACCTATGAAGGGAAGCATGATCTCTAGTTTTGATGGGACTGTTGTGAGTGAGGGATAGAGAGCAACAGTAGAGCAGATAGACCTGGTTGACAGTAGAGCAGATGAACCCAGGTCCTCCTACTCCTAGAAGACTAGTTCATCAGACCTAGAAGCAGTTCATCTGTCCTAACAATGATTCAGAAAGGTCCCCATTCTGATAAGACCATGAGGAATCTAAATTGAGACCTTCATTCCTGGTCTGAGATCTCCCCTCCAACTCCTTTATAACTCAAACTCAATCATTCTAGCTGCAGGAAGCTTACACAGGATAGGGTTCCTCAGTTTATACCTATTCATTACTTCTTTCATTCTTACGTGACAGACAGGCTAAAATGTTTTTCTTTTATTTGTGTCTCATTTGGATTATGAGTGTCTCTGCTGGCAGAGTGACCAGCAACTATTGACTTTGGAGGATGCTGAGAGATAGCTCAAGCACAACATTCTAATCTGTTTTCATTAAATTTTCATTTTATTTTTTCTTAAATACATGTAAATAAAAATTGTAACATTCTTTTTCTTTAATTTTTAGTTCCATATTCTCCATCTTCCTTTCCCTCCTTCCCCCTCCATAAGAAAGCAAGCAATTTGATGTAGATTATATATGTGGAGCATGCAAAACATTTCCATACTAGCCATGTTGCAAAAGAAAAAACAGATTAAAAAAAACT
>NW_020954564.1:31160482-31182478 GCF_900497805.2 Vombatus ursinus
TTAAAATGTGTCCTTTAATCTGCATTCAGACTCCATCAGTTTTTTTTTTCTCTGGAGGTAGATAGCATTTTTCATTATGAGTTTTGGATCATTGTTTTGCTGAGAATAGCTAAGTCATTCAGAGTTGATCATTGTGCAATATTGCTATTACTGTGTACAATGTTCTCCTAGTTCTGCTCACTTCACTTGCATCATTTCTTGTAAGCCTTCCCAGGTTTTTCTGAAAGAATCCTGCTCCAACCATTACTCCAGTGATACAGACTTTTCCTGCTGACCTCTTAAGTTTTCTTGGGCTGAAAAATTGCCTCACCCAACCTTTTGTTGGTTCTGTTACTTCAGAATTTGATTTGAGATATTATTTTAGAGTTGTTTTGAGGAGAATTTGGAGAACTGAGCTTAGTGCTTCTCTACTCTGGCATCATGCTATCCATTTGGTTCTCTTGAAATCCATCATCAGATCCTCTGCTTCCTGATTCTCCTGGCTGACCTAAATTTATAAAGGCCTTTTCTGGGAAAGAGACTGGAATAAAAAGGGAGAGGAGGAGAGCTTGAATACCTATTGATCTATCTATAAGAAATCCAGGGGAGACAAGTTATTGCAGCTTAGCACTTTCCAGAGACTCCAAGGCTAAGGCACAAAACCTCTTTGTTGCTCAGAGACCTTGGGGACCTTATAGAGACCTCCCTCCCCCAAACACCTGAAGGCCTCTGCTCCTAGATTGGAGCTTCAGAGTAAATCAGGCCAATCTCCTAAAAAGTCTTCTTGAGTTTAGTCTTTGATGAATTGTTAACAAGTAGTGAATAAGTTTTAGGGAAGCTATTTTAAATATAAATCAGATTGATGAATTTCAGGAAAAAAATATACATTTGTTTAATATATATTGGGTTGGGGGGGTAGAGCCAACATGGCAGAGAAAAGTCAACTACTCACCTGAACTTTGCCCAAAATCTCTCCTAACACCTCTAAATAATGTCATAAAACAATTCCTAGAGCAGGGGAACCTGCAAAATGATGGGGGAGAATAATTTTCCAGTCAAAGACAAGAACAAAGTTGGCAGGAAAGGTCTGTCCCACTGGGTATGACAGTCTGTTGCACTGGGTGAGAGTGGAACGCAGTCCAAGTAAACCCAAGTAAACCATTGGCAGGCATTGGGAGACACTGAATCAGCAGTGGCAACAACTGCTTCTAGAGCTCTCAGTCCACAGATGGTAAGGGGGTCTAACAAGTGGTCAGAAGGAAAAACAGGAGTCTCTTTGCTAGCACTGAAGCAAGACTCCATTTGCCCATATTCAAATCCAGGTCACAGTACTGAGTGGCAGTCTCAAGGCAAGGAGGAGCACTAGCATAGCAGAGGTTGTGGCTCATTACAGTTCTAGGACAGAAAAGAGTGCTTATGGTCACTCACAGACCAGAGCATAGGCCAAGAAAGTAGTAAATACACCTCTCCTTAGATCATACCACTTTGGAATGAATTGAAAGCTTATAGGACCCTAAAAGTATCTCTGAAAACAGCTACACAAAACCCCTGAAGCTTAGGACAGTGTGCCCTCCACCCTGGAAGCAGAGACCTACTTTAACAAAGAGTTAAAAGCCAAGAAATAGGCTGGAAAAATGAGCCACCAAAAAAAGGATTCTGACTATAGAAGGTTACTATAGTGACAAGGAAAATCAAAACAAACACTCAGGGGCTGGAGCCAAGATGGTGGAGTAAAAGCAATGACTTGCTTGAGCTCTCACCCAAACCCCTCCAAATACATGTAAAAATGACTCTAAACAAATTCTAGAGCAGCAGAACCCACAAGAAAGACAGAGTGAAACAAATTTCCAGCCCAAGACAACCTGGATGGTTGATGGGAAAGGTCTGTTGATGGGAAAGGCCTAGGAGAGGAGTACAGTTAAGTGTGGACTGTGTAGGCAAAGACAGGGCCCCAGTGAACCTGGAGCAAGCTTCAGGTGACTGAATCACTGATAGCAGTGATGATTGCCAGACTTCTCAACCCACAAATACCAAAGGTAACTTAGAAGGTCAGTAGGAAAGGTCTGTCAGATCTGGGTGAGACAGGAGCGTGATCCAGTCCCAGCCCTGGCGCAGCCCCAGAGTGATGGCAGCTGTTTCTGGAGTTCTCAGCCTACATATGGTGGGGGTATTGAGTGGCTGATCAAAAAGGGATCTCTTTGCTGGCACTGAGGGTGAATTTTCTTGCTTTGCCCATGCTTGGATCCAGGTAGCAGTCCTGGGGGCAGTCCTGGGTGAGGAAGAGCACTGGTGTGGCAGAGCTTGTGGAGGTGGTGGAGAAGGAATCCTCCTCCAAGTTCCAAGGCAGAAAAAAGTGCTTGTGGTCACTCATAGACCAGAGCACAGGCTAGGAAAGGAGTAAACACCTAGCCCCTCATCATACCACCTTGCAAGAACTGAAAATTTACAGGTCCCTAGAAGTATCCCTGAAAACAGCTGCACAAAGCCCTTGAAGCTTAGAACAGTACACCCTCCACACTGGGAGCAGAGTCATACCTTAACAAAGAGTTTAAAAAATCAAGTAATTGGCTTGGAACATGAACAAACAGCAGAAAGAAACTCAGACTATAGAATCTCACTTTGGTGACAAAGAAGATCAAAACATACCACCAGAAGAAGACAAGAAAGTCAAAGCTACTACATCTAAAGCCTCCAAGAAAAATATGAATTGGTCTCAAACCATGGAAGAGCTCAAAAAAGATTTTGAAAATCAAGTAAGAGCTAGAGGAAAAATTGGTAAAAGAAATGAGAGTGATGCAAGAAAATCATGAAAAATGAGTTAACAGCTTGCTAAAAGACACTCAAAAAATACTGAAGAAAATAACTCCTTAGCTGTGTGACCCTGGACAAGTCACTTAACTCTAATTGCCTCACCAAAAAAAAAAAAATAGACTAACCCAAATGGCAAAAGAGATCCAAAAAGTGAATGAGGAGAAGAATGCCTTAAAAAGGAGAATTGACCAAATGGAAAAGGAAGTCCAAAGCTCACCGAAGAAAATAATTCCTTAAAAATTAGAATGGAGCAAATGGAAGCTAATGACTCTATGAGAAATCAAGAAATTATAAAACAAAATCAAAAGAATGAAAAAATAGAAAACAATGTGAAACATCTCATTGGAAAAACAGCTTACCTGGAAAATAGATCCAGGAGAGAGAATTTAAAAATTATTGAACTATCTGAAAGCTGTGATGAAAAAAAAAAGCCTTTCATCTTTCAAGACATTATGAAGAAAAACTGCCCTGATATTCTAGAACCAGAGAGTAAAATAGAAATGGAAAGAAACTGAAAGAAATTAAAAGACCAGAGTTGAATAGAAAATTTGACTTTCAAATACAAGACTCAAAAGAAGCATTAAAAGGTAAACATGAAAGAGAAATCAAAAGGAACTTAATAAAGTTAAACTGTTTGTATTCCTACATGGGATGATAATACTAGTAGGTCATAAAAACTTTCTCATTATTAGGGGAGTTAGAAGGAGTATATATTGACAAAGATCACAGGTGTGTGTTGAATATGAAGGGATGATATATTTTAAAAAATAAAATTAAGGGGTGAGAGAAGAGGAAGGGAGAAAGGGAAAGGTAGAATGGGGTGAATTATCTCACATAAAAGATGCAAGAAAAATCTTTTACAATGTAGGGGAAAGAAGGAAGGTGAAGGGGAGTGAGGGAACCTTACACTCATCAGAACTGGCTCAAAGAGGAAATAACATACACACTCAACTGGGTATAGAAATCTATCTTACCATGCAGGAAAGTAGGAGGAGAAGAGAAAGGGGGTGTGATAGAAGGGAGGGAAGACTAGGGGAGGTGATAGTCAGAAACAAAACACTTTTGAGGAGGGACAGGGTAAAAGGAGAGAGAGAATAGAATAAATGGGGGAAATACAATGGAGGGAAATAGAGTTAGCAATAGTGACTGTGAAAAAAATTGAAGCAAGTTTTTTTTTCTGATACAGGCCTCATTTCTCAAAAATATAGAGAACTGAGTCAAATTTATAAAAATAAAAGCCATTTCCCAACTGATGAATGATCAAAAGATATAAACAGTTTTCAGATGAAGTAATCAAAGCTATCTACAGCCACATGAAAAAAAATGCCCTACCACAGGACCTGAATCTGAATCCTGGCTTTGTTCCTTGCTCTTGACTTTTTTTTTCTGCTTCTTAAATGACTTACACCAAAGGAGTTTTGACTTATTCAATCAGTCTCCGTAATAGACCTGCCTGAGGAAAGCCAGCATGATTGAATATGACTATTTACTCTCCTAATAACATTGGATTAGTGAGAAATAGAGTCTCTTTATTTAATCCACCCCAGGCCTTAGATCTGAGAGAGGAGTTGCCAAGAAGGCTTCTTTAATACTAAAATGTTACACACACACACACACACACACACACACACACACACACACACACTCCCTGACAGGCCACAGAACTCTAAATTCCCAGATAGCAACAGCCTGAGTGGCTCAATTTTTCTTATTTGAGAAGTAATTAAATTTTAAAATTTGGTCAGAAGAAGAGAGGGAAAACTCCAGACCCTTAAGAATAACTGTCATTTCTATATGTAACCAGTATTCATGCCTTGTTTTCTTATCTCTCTTGAATTATTAACTGTTCTAGGACCATGTGCATGCTGGAGCCAACTCTTAACTTGTTAAATTTTCCATGTGAGCATTTGTACCTCAGAACCATCAATGGATACCAATCAGGGTTTGATTTGTTGTTTTGTTTATTGCCTAGACTTAAGATAGTGTAAATAATGGAGATTAAACTTAAAAGTGTGTGTGCATATGCATTTCCCCAACCAGTTGTAAAATATTTCTCAGCATTCCTTTCTAATGTTTTATAAACATTGCTTGAGCTCAACAGGTATGTAGCAGAGTACTCAGAGAACGAAGTCATCCTCAGACTAGAGGTTAATAATAATAATAACTGTCATTTATGTAGCATTTTAAGGTTTGCAAATTGCTCTACAACCATTGCCTCCTTTGAGCCTGCCAATACCCCTACCTAGACCCAAGGTAATGGCAATTTGGGGAACAGAGAGAAAAAAAAACAATACTTCTAATAACTGCCATGGTTTCAGATTCCCTCTCTGTACTTTTTTTTTTTTTTGGGCTAGGCAATGGGGCTAAGTGACTTACCCAGGGTCACACAGCTAGTAAGTGTCAAGTGTCTGAGGCCAGATTTGAACTCAGGTCCTCCTGATTCCAAGGCTAGAGTTCTATCCACTGCACCACTTAGCTGCCCCCCAGATTCCCTCTCTGGACAAATATCAAGACTATGGTGAGCAGGTAAAGCTGTACAAGAGGACAGAGAAACATGGAGGGATTTTGTGTGTAGACACACAGCCCTGTGCCTGGCCCTTTGATATTCGAACCATTTCCTTTGAGAAAGAGAACAATTGTGACAAATAGTGGCTCTTAATTTCTGGTGCTTTTCTGACCCAATACAGGAGTGGCCCAGACCTTGTGACAGACTTCCTAGATTTCCTGCTACCGATGCAAGAAGCAGGCAGAGCAAAGGAGTTTTGACTTTACTCAATCAGTCTTCGTAATAGACCTGACTTAGGAAAGCCAGTTAGACAAAGGTAACCCAAGTAAGAGAGAGACCCAGGTCAGAAGTAGGGACCATTTCCAGGGCAGCCTAGGATCAATGAGTAGAAAATCAGAAATCAGTATCAAAAGAAGACTAGGTTTCAAGACTGGCAGCTTTTGGAAAATCTAGTCTAATGAAAAGGCTGAGCCAACTCCCCAAATTCCCTATTTTCCCTTGTTTTCATTATTCTAGTCTAGGACCCAGAGATGGGTCCCATACTCAAGGACCTCTCTCTTTATTCCTTTTCATATAGGAAGAGGCTCTTGGTATGGTCTTGGCAATATTCCACATAATTATATTTCAGCCTTTTCCCTTATATTTTTGTTATGTAGAACAAAATATGTGACCATAGGAGGTTGACTGACCATATGTACTATAAATATAGAAGATCATTGATATAGATGCAAGAAATTCCAGAGGCCTGGTAGGCAAGCCATAGTTTTCTCTATTTTTAAAATATTTCTGAACAATATTTCACATTTAGCCCATATCAGAATCCAGCCAAGTTGCGCTTTTTTTTTATTATAAACTGCTCAATACGATTGCCCAGAGATGCATGCCCCACATTGTGGAAAGCACATCCTGTGTATGAGCTGGAGGACCCTAGGGAAAACACCTGGTTAGTGGCTATAGTAAAGCATCACCTGGTGGATGGTTTTATTACTACATCCCTTTGCCAGTTAATTAATGCAATGACACTCTGCCTTCTCATTGGTTTGAGGAAGAAGAGATGACAAGGGCTGTTTGGTCACTGCAACCAATGTCCTAGGCATCACATGGGGTGCCTATTAAATGCCATACACAGCCAACACCACTTACAGGACTTCACTTTGTTTCATCTGAGCCTCACAACAACCCTAAGAGATAAAGTGCTATAGATGTCATCATCCCCACTTCACAGATGATGAAATTAAGACTCAGAGACATTATATGTCTTATCCAAAGTCACAAAACTAGAGAGTGCAAGATGGGATTGAACCCATATTTTTCTGTCCCCAGGTCTATCACTCATTCTTGCCAATGTTTCCTCTTAACCCCTCCATTCTAATCATTGGAGAGAGAAGCTATGGCCTCTGGATCAAAGTCTTAAAATACCATGGGTGCAGATTGAAGCTGCCTAGCTGGCAGGACCCTGAAAGCCCTATTTGAACTGTCATATTCTGTAAAAAATAGCCTCTTTTGCATTTCCTCAATGGAGATAATTTTTTTTTAAAAATTCTGCATATATGTGGTCCTGTCATTCCTCTGATCAAAAATACTTAATGGTTCTCTATTGCTCACCAAGCAAAATTCAAACTCCTCAATCTGGCATCCACCCCCTCCAAAATCTAGTGCCACCTTACCTTTTCAACTTTATCTCATATAACCCATTCATACCCTCTATGCTCTAGGTAAATTAAAAAATTCTCTTCCCCTTGTACATTTTCTATGCTTTCTCACACCTATGACATTGCTCATGCTTTTTTCTATGGAAAGGAAAGAAACAGACATTTACTAAAAGCCTACTACATAAGTGGTATCATGCTAAGTTCTTTACAAATATTATCCCATTTGATCCTTACAACAACTCTTGGAAGTAGGTACTATAATTATCCCCATTTTACAGTTGAGAAAACTGAGGCAGATCTCTATCTATTGACTTGCCCAGAGTTCCACAGCTAAGAAGTATCTGAAACTGGATTTGAACTCTGTTCTTCCTTGCTCCAAGTCCAATACTCTATCCCCTATACTACAGTCACCTATTGATTTCTTACCCAGCCTTCAAAAGCTAGATGCCTTAAAAAACTCAGATGCCTCCTTCAAGAAGCCTTGTCTGTAATCATACCCACTACACCCATCTCCTCCTGGTAGTTGTTTTCCACCTTGGGCTTCACATAACTTTTTGTACCCATAATGTGCTGTTGTATATTTTCCCTGTCTGTGTTGACACCTTAGCTTCTTAATAGACTGTAAGTTCCATGAGAATAGGGACTTTGACTTGTTTAAATATATTTCAATAAGTTCTTAACACAGTGCTCTGAAAACAGTAGGCTTTTAATAAACCGGTTGCAGACAGAGTCAAGAGGGTGGAATGAGAGGTTACAACTGCAAAACACACACACTCACACAAACACGTTATGATTTTTCTTGCCTTCTCAATGGGTGAGGAGTAGTGGCAGGAGAGAGAAAATTTGGAACTGAAAATAAAAATATTTTTTAAATGTCGACTGAAATTAATTAGGCAGAACTTTCTCCATGTACTCAGTTTTAGCTACATGAATGGGATTCTAGGTATACCACTGTGGGGATCATGAAATTCTAGAATATCATGCAAACATTCAACTTAGATAAGATTGTCTCTGCCCTCATAGAGTTTACAGTCTAATAAGAAAATGACATTTACATAAATATATACACGAATTACATTATTAGCTTATTGAAGAATGAGTTGAAACAAGTGCTATGTGAGTTCCTAGGTTACTAAAAGGTCATTACCACATGCAGTGGATTGGGGTTATCATTGAAGGAGGCTTCATGTAGAAGACGGCATGTGGACTGAGCTTTAAAGGTTGGGTAAGAAATCATTAGAAGAAAATGTGAAGATCAAGAGTAAGAGTGTGGAAGAAAGAGGGCACAGGGCTTATTTAGGTGGCAGATTCTTCCAATTTGGCTGGACTATAGAGACCTTGGAGGGGAAGAATGAATTATAAAGGTGGTGCCAGATTGTGGAGGGTCTGGAAAACCAAGCCAAGCAATCTGGATTTCATAGGGAAGGAAATAGAGAGCTACTAAAATTTTTTGAGAAGAAAAAAAAAGTGGTATGAGAAGTTTGATAAGTTAAGATATAGTCCTCTGTAGGACAAATTGGAGCTGAGAGAGTAGAGATAGAAAGGACGGTAATGTAATAATGCAGGAGGGTGGTAATACACATGTACAAAAATAATATAGACAGAAGACAGAAGTTTGGACATGCCGCCAGGGAAGATGACGAAAGAGCACACTGTTTTAAGACCAGTGTCGAGACAGCTAAATCCCAGAATGAAGTGAGGCCTATAAAATATTAAGGATGAATGAAAGAACTTGTTTAAAGTAATGTTGATACCTCTGCCATTTACAATAGTTTGGGAACTTTCAGAGATTTCAAGAAAGAATCACAAATATCAATAATGCACAAAGCTAAAAGTTATTTTTTTTAATTGTGGCCCACATTAACTCATACTAAGGATTGCATAAGGCCTAACTTGAGACAACTGGGGCTGGGGTTTGCTGGAATAAGAGCAAAGAAAGCAGATAAAAGACAAAGGGTTCAACCAAGCCTCAGTTGCTGGGAATGGTGGTCAAGGGAGAAGGTTACTAGTCTCATCATAGAAGACAGAGAATATTTCAGTAATCTTCAGACTACAATAGAAGTAGGGAGGGGATTCACTCACAGTTCTAAGAGGCTGCTCTCAGAATTGGCATAAAATGTTATGCTGAGATTTCAGTAACCAATTCGGATTTCATAAACATAATCATTTCCAATAGCTCAGTAGAAATAGCAGACTAGGGTGTTTATATTAGATTGTGGCCTGCAAAAATTCATATAGGCTTCACAAGGGCACCTAGGTCAAGGAAGAGAGTGCAAGATTACCTAGCAGTTCAAATCCTGCCTCAAGCATTTACTCTCTGAATGACCCCAGACAAGTCACCTCTCAGTCTATTTCCTCATCCATAAAATGAGGGTGATAATTACACCAATCACTCAAAGTTGTTGAGACATTCAAAAGAGATGATATATGTAAAGTACTTTGTAAACTTTAAAGCACTATATGAATACTAACTAGGTGCTTTTATGTGATAAGACATGGACTGACTTGTTCTTAGAGAAGCTACAGTGACTTCTAATGATTATGATTTTTTAGGCCATGTCACAGAGATTCCACTGCTCAGAATATATCCCAAGGAAGCCAAAGGGGGGAAAAGGCACTTTAGAAACTTAAGTATCTATAGCAATCCTATTTTCTAGTAGCAAAAAATTAGAAACAAATATATGCCCATTGTTGGGGGAAAGACTAAATAAGTCCTTTGAATTAATGGATGAATTAATGGAATATTACTGTGCCATAAAAAATTATTAACATGATAACAATAAATCTCCATAAAAAGACTTATATGAACTTATGAAATAAGCAAAACCAAGAAAATAATAACACATTAGTGATTCAATCAATAAACATTTTATTAAATGCCTACTGTGTGCCAGCCTCTTGTTCTAAGTACCAAGGACACAAAGAAAAGCAAAAGACAGTCCTTGTCAGCAGCTAAGTGGCACAGTGGATAGAGCACCGGCCCTGAAGTCAGGAGGACCTGAGTTCAAATCCAGCCTCAGATCAACACTTGACACTAGCTGTGTGACCCTGGGCAAGTCACTTAACCCCAATTGCCTAAAAACTAAAAAAAAAACAAAAAGAAAAACAAATAGTCCCTATCTTCAAGAAACTCATAGAATAATTAAAGGGAGAAAACCTGCAAACTACTACATATGAATAAGCTATATTTTGCAATGGAAAACATCAACAACAATAAAAACTGAAGTCTGTGGAACTGTGATGATTGATCTTGGCCCTAAAGAGGAGAAATTAAATAGCATCTCCCTCTTGACTCTTTGCAGAGGTGAGAGGATAATGAATGTGGAACACTGCTTCTTGTCCCACACTAAACTTTTTTAACAGGTTGGTTCTATTCGCTAAACTATTTTTCCCGTCTTTTCTATTCTTTGTTGCCAGGGATGGCTTTCTGGGAGAAAAAGGAGGGTTAGTTACATCAGGAAATGTAAGTGATGTAAAAATAGATATAATAAAATTTTATTTTAAAAAAGAAAAAATATTTGGTCAGACTAACTTGGTTTCTTTGATCCTTATGATTGTTGTTTATTATTAAGAGTAACCATAATAATAGCATAACAGAAAAGATTCTTCCAAGTAAGTTAATCACAGAAGATGAGATGATAATGCATTAACAAGATGTTAGCATCTAGTGACCCTTTAAGAAGTGTAAATACCTCTCTCTCACACACACACACACACACACACACACACACACACACACAGTGAATGGAAGAGACAACCTCATTGGCTGACAGAAGATAAAAACAGACTCCAGGTTATCTTGTGAACCTTAGATGTTTTAAGAATTACTTTGAAATTCATTGGTTCAACTACACCCAAAAGCCTATAAAACTGTACATACCCTCTGGCCCAGCAATACCACTACTAGGTCTATATCCCAAAAAGAGAAAAGAAAGGATAAGGACTTGTAAGTACAAAAATATTTATAGCCTCTCTTTTTTGTGGTGGCAAAGAATTGAAAATTGAGGGCATGCATATCAACTGGAGAATGGCTAAATAAGTTGTGACATATTATTGTTATGGAGTACTGTTGTGCTATAAGAAATGACAAAAGGGATGGATTCAGAAAAACCTGGAAAGACTTATATGAGCTGATGCAAAGTGAAGTGAGGAGAACTAGGAGATCATTGTACACCATAACAGCAATATTGTAACAATAATCAAATGCAAAAGATTTAGCTGCTTTGATCAAAATAATGATCCATAACAATTCTGAAGGACTTATGATGAAAAATGCTATGCACCTCTAGAGAAAGAAGTGATGAAGTCCGAATGCAGATGGAAGCATATTTTTTCACTTTATTTTTCTTGCTTCTTTTGGCAACATGGCTAATATAAAAATGTTTTGCATGACTTCACATGTATAATGGGTATCTATTGCCTCTCAGTGAGTGGGAAAGGGGTGGGAGGGAAGGAGCAAATTTGGAACTGAAAATAAATTTTTCACCTAATAAAGATGGCAGCACAGTTATATACGTGTTAAATGGCTAAGAAATATATAACTATTACAGTAAATATTGGCCACATCCTGGCCTTTGCCCAAGACTGCAGGAGCAAGGTGGACACGCCATAACTCCTGACCAGAAGCCATGGCCAGAGAGAGCAGAGGGAAAAGGAATGGGAATTGGGGAAGTGCAGAGGAGCTCTTAGCTCACAACTCCAAAAAATATACAATAAATATGACACTTTGCTCTGAAGAAAGACAAGAAGTTTGCTTATGGAAGTAGGCATCTGAAAGGTTGTAGTTTGTGAGTTATTGTGAAGTCATGCTGTTTTCTACTTTCTCAGTGTTTCACAGGGAAGAAATGATGTAGAAGCAAACTAGAAATTCATGTTATGCTCAAAATGTTCCCTAAAAATATCAAATGTGTCAGAAAACAATTCACTCTTTTGAAACACATGTTAAAGCAAAACTAA
Organism: Vombatus ursinus; assembly: GCF_900497805.2. Lineage (NCBI taxonomy): Eukaryota > Metazoa > Chordata > Mammalia > Diprotodontia > Vombatidae > Vombatus > Vombatus ursinus. Next base: position 31,172,387 of record NW_020954564.1, read on the forward strand.
CTATACCTGAATTTCAGCAAGCTATTTGACAAAATACCTTACAATATTCTTAAGGACAAGATAAACAGGATAGATAACTATATGGCTAGTGGATTCAGAACTAGTTGAATAGCCAAACAAAGGAATGGACCAATGTCAACCTGAAGGGCACTCTCAAATGGTGACTAGAGGACTTTCTGCCCTGACCCCACTTCTAGTCAACATTATTAATTTTATTAATCTAAAATTCATAGTGAGTTTCCTATCACTCTTGACAAACTACTCCTCATAGCCTATTTTTGTATAGCATATGAGCTGAGTAGTTTTTGCATTATCAAATAGAATAACACTTAATATGTAAATTTCTTATCCATTCATTTGTTCATTCATCATTCATTCATTCATTCTTTATTTGTTTGTTTGTTTACCTAGAGCCATAAATAAACAGGCTCCTGGCAGGATTTGGCCTCTGGGCTATGCTTTGCTGACCTCTGATCTAGGTGAAGACCTACAGGGCTGCCTAGCATACCTGAAGGTGAATCAAGCTGGAAAGGATTACTCATACACTAGATGATAATATCAGAGTCCAAGAAGATCTTGACAGATTGTCATTGTGGGAATAATCTAACTGCATTAGGTTAAATGAGATAGAAATATTTTTAAATGCAAAGTCTTGTCTTTAAGTTACCAGGACTGCTACACAAATACAAGATATGACTAAACAGTTATTATGCAAAAAGACCTATGGGCTTGGGGTGGAGGAGGTGGGAGAAGAATCAGGGTTATTTGACTTCACATTCAATATGGGCCAACAGCATGATGTGACTGTTAAAACAATTAATGCAATTTGGATTCATGGTGGTATAGGGAGGTGATAGTCCCATCATTCGCTACCCTAGTCAGACCATAGCTAACATATTTGCATCAGGTTTTAAGCACATTTTAGAAAGGACATTCAAAGAAACATTTGAAAAAGTAAACAGAAGAGATCAGAAGAAAGTTCAGAAGGGGGCATACAGAAGTGGAGGAGTATTAGAGTTACCAAGTTAAATTGAATAGAAAGTATTTTTTTAACCCAAACTATATGTAATAGAGATTCTTAGTGTTATACACAATCCTCTTCTTTTGTTTTTCTTTGTGTAAGGAAATGTTCATACTTGTTGAAATTTGTCAAATTCAAAATAATAAAAAGAGCTTTAAAAAGAATTACCAAATTGTAGGGCAAATAACATAGCCAGAAGACCAAAAAGCATGTTTTATCAAATTCAGTTGAAGAAACTAGAGATGTTTCATTGGAGAGAAGACTCAGAAGTGAAGTAATCACTGCTTTCAGGTATCTGAAGAGTCACCATATAGAAAAGGAATCATACTTGGAAGGTGGAACAAGGAAGAACAGGCAGAAATTACAGGTAGATTTGGACTCCATAGAAGGAACAGCCTTTTCAACCATTTGAGCTGTTCATCACTGGAATAATTTGTCTTGTGAGATAAGTCCTCAGTCCTTAGTGATTCTCAGAGTCTGGGTGAACACTTGTCAAGCATTCTTTGGAAGGGATTCATATATCAAGGTAGGATTTTGAGGACTTTTGAGATCCTTTCAAAACTCATAGATTTTGTATATCATGAACTCCTCCTAGGTCCTTCTCTACTCTGGTCCCTCTAATCATATAATATCAAAGTTAGAAGGGACCTCAAAGGTCATCTATTCCAACCTCTTTGAGTAAGAGGTTCAGTAACACCCTTCTACAGAATTTCAATTCAATGACATTTAGTCATTCAGTCTCTGGTTGAAGACCAACCTCCAGTGATAAGGAGCTCACTGTCTGCCAGTGTGTTCTGTTCTGCTTTTGGATAGCTCCAATCATAAAAGAGGATTGTCCTTCTCTCCTTCCCTCCCTCCCTCCTTTCCTTCCCCCTTTCTTCCCTACCTCCCTTCTCTCCCCTCTCTCCCCTCTATAATTCTACCCTCCCTTCTTCCTACCCTCTTCCCTTCCTCCATTCTCTCTTCTTTTCCTCCCTCCTTCCTTTTCCTTTCCTTCCTCTATTCTTTCTTTCCTCCCTCCTTCTCTCCCTCCCTCCCTTCCTTTTTTCCTTTTTTCTTTCTTTTTTCTCTTTCTTGCTACCTATCCCTGCTAGTTATTTTTCAAGATCTCCTCATTTACCCTCCCTTTCTCATGGCAAAACACCATGATATAGCAAATGGAAACATGGAAACAGGAAAACCTAGGTTCCATTTCTGTCTCAGACATGCACTATCTATGACTCTGGAGAAGTCATTTACCCTGTCTGAACCTCATTGTCCTCATCTGTATAATGGGAATCAGAATAGCACCTATCTCATAAGTTTTTTGTGGGAATCTAATGAGACAATGTACATAAAATGCTTTGCAGAATTTAAAGTCCTCTATCAATCAATCATTATCAAACATCAAAGCAGTTCTTAAGTATATGTTATATTTTATAGGCATTGTGCTAAATACTAGTGATACACAGACAAAAGTAGAACAGTCCCTGCCCTCAAGGAGATTACATTCTAAGGGAAAGACAGCATGCTCACAAATTGGAATATAAAACACACACACACACACACAGACACACAGCTATGAGGTAACCTTGGGGATAGGGAGTGAAGAAACACTATTTGCCAAGGAGACTAGAAAAGGTCTCACAAAGAAAGTAGTGATAGGACCAATTCTTAAAGGAATCCAGGAATTGCAATAGATGAAGGTAAGGAGAGAGTGAATTCCAAGCATACACACAGCCTGTGCAAAGGTATGATGAGGGTAAATGGAGTGTTGTGTGTGACTAACAGTGAAGCTGATTTTGCTGGACCAAAGGATATATAGAGGTGAATAATGCCCAATAAGGCAAGAAAGATAGAATGGGGCCAAGTGGTGAAAGATGAGTGATTATTATTATGACTCAAAGTTGGGGAACTAGCAGATGAATAATAGCACACTATTTTAAGAGCCCACTGAGCTTGAGGATGATGTGTTCTGTTACACAGACAAGAGGATCCCCCTCCAACCTTAGGGTCCTTTCTTTGTCCTGTGCTCACTCTTCATGGTTTATATCAGGTAAGCCTAATGCTGAACCTTTCTGTCTTCCAGTATCTTTATCATGTGTCAGTCACCAGGTCCTGGGGCCTCCTGATTTCCCATGGACAAGCTCCTGTTCCTGACATTTCCCTAGGATATTCTCCACAAAGGCTGTCATTCAGCCACCAGCTTTTGACTTGATGTATTTGTCAAAAAGTCTTTCATTTGAAAGATTCTCTAATACCTTTTAAATAGAGCTTTATTCACCTCAACATTTACAGGAACTCACTGGTTGTTTAAGGTGAAGAAAAACTTGGAAATCAGGATTTAAAACCCTTCTTCACCTAGTCCCTTCCTACCTTCCAAGTTCTCTTACCCCATACTCCCTTCTGCATACCCTTTGAGCCGGTAACACTGACCTCCATGCTATTCCTTCAATAAGACACTTCATCTCCTGGCTCTGGGTGATTTCATTGGTTGGCCCCCATGCCTGGAACTCTCTTCCTCCTCATTCTCACCAGAAGGCTTCCCTGGCTTTCTTCAAGGATCAGCTGAAGTCCCACCTTTGGCAAGAAGCCTTTTCCAGACTTTCTTAATCTTAATACTTTCCCTCTTGAGAGAAGAAACTGTTATTTTGATTGTCTGTTTTGCTTTTCTTTGCATATGCCCAGTGTTTTGGGATGTTCTGGGCATATAGTAGGTACTTAATAAATGTTATTTGACTAACAGCTTCCCCTACCCTGCACAATGGCACCTGCACTGGGACATTCCTGTGAGTTCCCATACAATAATGAATTTGGGCAATCTCTTGGAGTTTGTTATAATGTAAATTTACTGAAATACCAAAATATATTTTTAAAGAGGAAACAGCACAGAGAAAAAGCAAGGACTTGCCTGAGCTCTCCCCAAAATCCCTCCAACAACTTTAAATAATGCCTCAAAACAAATTCTGGAGCAACAGAACCCACAAAATGATGGGGTGAAACAATTTTCCAGCCTAAGACAACTTAGAAGGTCAGTAGGAAAGATCTGTTGTACCAGAGTGAGAGTGGAATGTAGTCCAGCACAGGCCACACCCTAGCAAACCAGCAGTAAGCCTTGGGAGTGACTAAATCTATGCAGTAATAGTGGCTTCTGGACCTCTCAGCCCACAAACAGTAAGGAGGTCAGACAACCGATCAGAAGGTGAATACAGGGGTCCCTTTGCTGGCACCAGGGACAGGACTCTGTTGCATTGCCCGTACTAGCGTCTGGGTTATAATCCTGCGTCTCAGTCCCACATCAAGGAGCACTAGTACAGTAGAGCTTGGAGGTGCAGGTAGGCAGGGAGTTCCAGGGCAGAAAAGAGTGCTGGTGGTTACTCACCAACCAAAGCACAGTACAGGACAGTAGTAAACACACTTCTTCCTAGATCATACCACCTTAGAAGAAATGAAAACTTACTATTACTACCTCTGAAAACATCTGCACAAAAAAGGCTGAAGTTTGGGACAGTGCCCCCTCCAAACACAGATCCCCACTTCACCAAAGAGTTAAAAGTCAAGAAATAGGCTGGGAAAATGAGCAAACAACAGGAAAAAATACTGACTATAGAAAGTTACTATGGTGACAGAGAAGATCAAAACACAAACTCAGAAGACAACAAAGTCAAAACAACTACATCCAAAGCCTCAGAGAAAAATATAAATTGGTCTCAAACCATGGAAGCATTCAAAAAAGATTTTAAAAATCAAGTAAGAGACATAGAAGAAAAATCGGGAAGAGAAATGAGAGAGATGCAAGAAAATCATGAAAAAAGAGACAACAGCTTGGTAAAAGAGGCACAAAAATCCAATGAAGAGAAGAATGCTTTGAAAAGCAGAATTGGGCAAATTGCAGGGGGTGGGGGGAGGAATAAACAAAAATACTCTGAGGAAAAGAACTCCTCAAAAGTGAGAATTGGGCAGGTGGAAGCTAATGAGCTTATGAGACATCAAAAAACAATAAAATAAAATCATAAGAATGAAAAAATAGAAGAAAATGTGAAATATCTCATTGGAAAAAACTGACCTGGAAAACAGATCCAGGAGAGGTAATTTTAAAATTATTGGACTACCTGAAAGCCATGATAAAAAAAAAAAGAGCCTAGACATCATCTTTCAAGAAATTATCAAGGAAAATGGTCCTGATATTCTAGAACCACAGGGTAAAATAGGAACTGAAAGAATCCACTGATCACCTCCTGAAAGAGACCCCAAAATCCCAGAAATATTATACCCAAATTGCAGATCTCCCAGGTCAAGCAGAAAATATTGCTAGCAGCCAAAAAGAAACTTCAAATATTGTGGAGCCATGGTTAGGATAACACAACATTTAACAGTTTCTACATTAAAGAATCAGAGGGCTTGAAATATTATTTTCCAGAGGGCAAAAGAGTTAGGATTACAACAAAGAATCACCTACCCAGCAAAACTGAGTATAATCCGTAAGGGGGAAAATGGATGGTTAATGAAATCGAGGACTTTCAAACATTCTTGATGAAAGACCAGAGCTGAATAGAAATTTTGACTTTCAAATACAAGATTCAAGAGAAGCATAAAAAGGTAAATAGGAAAGAGAAATCATAAGGGATTCAATAAGGTTAAATTGTTTACATTACTACATGGAAACGTGGTACTTGTACCTCCCTAAAAACTTTCTCATTATTTGCTCATTGCTTGTCCTTCATGATTAAAGGGGACCACAACATCAGGAAGGCAATGTTGTGACTTGCAAGTGAATTGTATTTAAGTGAGGGAGGGCTGTGCAAAGTCACCAGCCTCACTCTCTCCTCCAGAGCCATCTGGGTCCAGTAGCAAGATATAGATCAGGGCTACTGGAGATGGCCCTGCTTTTCTTAGACTATGCTACCTTTGAAGTATTAAGTTCTAAAGTCAGAGTTTAAAGGAAGTGAAGGATATGACATGGATAAAAAGGACCACATTGGGGGGATAGTTCTCTTAACTTTAACCATTTCTTCTCAGGCATTCTACCATCTGTTTTAACTCCCTACCCTAAGTCACTTTCTGAAGGAATATACATAGAGGACATCATTATGAGTTGAATATAATGGGATGCTTATTTTAAAAAATAAAATTAAGAGTGAGAAAGAGGAATACAATGGGAGAAAAGGAAAGGGAGAGGTAAAATGGGGTAAATTATCTGACATAAAAGAGGTACTTTTGCAGTGGTGGGTAAGATCAGGGAGGTGGGAGGTAGTGTATGAACTTTACTCTCATCAAAATTGGCTCAAAAAGGGAATAACATACATTAGGTATAGAAATTTATTTTACCATGCAAGAAAGTAGGAGGGGAAGGGGATAAGAAAAAAGGGGGGAGTGATAAAAGACAGAGCAGATTGGGGGACATAAAAGTTAGAAGAAAAACACTTTTGAGAATGGACATGGTGAAAGGAGAGAGAAATTAGGATGAATGGAAGAAATAGGATGGAGGAAAATACATATAATCATAACTGTGAAAAAATTTACAACAAATTTCTCTGATGAAGACCTCATTTCTCAAATATATAGAGAACTTAGTGAAATTTATAGAAATAAGAGCCACTCCTCAACTGATAAGTGGTCAAAGGATATGAACCTGCAGTTTTCAGTTGAAATAATCAAAGCTATCTATAGTCATATGAAAAGATGCTTTAAATCAGTATTGATTAGAGAAACGCAAATTAAAACAACTTCCAGCTACTACCCCACACCTCTCAGATTGGCTAATATGACACAAAAAGAAAATGACAAATGTTGGAGAGATTGTGGGAAAATTGAGATACTAATGCACTGTTAGGGAAGTTGTGGACTGATTCAACCATTCTGTATGGTTGGAACTATGCCCAAAGGTCTATAAAAGCATGCATGCCCTTTAAGCAAGCAATACCACTACTGTGTCTGTATCCCAAAGAGGATAAAAACAAAAAGGGAAAGGACCTATATGTACAAAAATATTTGTAGTAACTTTTAATGGTGGCAAAGAATTGGAATAATTCTTTGTACATGATTGTGATGGAATACTATTGTGCTATAAGAAATGATGAGCTCTCAGAAAAACCTAGAAAGACTTACATGAACTGATGCAAAGTGAAATGAGTAGAACCAGAACATTGTACACAGTAATAGCAACATTGTATGATGATTGCCTATGAATATCTTAGCTATTCTCATCATGTAATGATCCAAAACTATTCTGAAGGACTTATGATGGAAATGCCATGCATCTCCAGAGAAAAAACTGATGGAATCTGAATGTAGATCCAAGCATATTTTTTCTTTATTTTCTTTATTTTTTTTGAGGGTTTTTGTCTGTGTTTCTTTTCACAACATGAGTAACATGGAATATGTTTTTCATTACTGCACATGGATAACCTATATCAAATTACTTGCCTTCTCAATGGGAGTTGGGGGGGGGAGATTTGGAACTCTAATTTCTTTTAAATGTGAAAAATTGTTTTTACATGTAATTGGGGAAAATAAAAGATTACATGTAAAATAAAAATATTCATTAAGAAAAAAAGGAAAAAAAACATATTTTGTAGCATAACATATGGAGAAGATTCCTAGAACTGAATTGAAATTTTAGATTTCTTTCTCTGAGCCTCACTTTTCTTATCAATTAATAATGGCTCACATTTATATTGCACTTTAAGGTTTGAAAAAGGTTGTCCTCATAACAATCCTACAAAATATTCCAAGTGTAAGAATTATATGAATTACAAGTATTGTTATCCCCATTTTACAGAAGGGAAAATTGAGGATCAGAGATACTTGTCCAAAATCACACAATGAAGAAATGTCAAATCCAAAATTTTAACCCAGTTGCTCATGATTTTCAGTCCAGCACTCTTTTCTCTTTTCTTTTTTTATTTGTATTTTTTTTCAATCAGCAAATCTGCCCTCTGAGTCTCCTACTCCAACACTTTCCCCTTTACACACTCATTGAGAACAACAACCAAAAAAAAACTATTACAAACATATATAGTCAATCAAAATAAATTTCCACATTGGTCATGTCCAAAAAAATTTAACTTATTCTGCTCCTTGAGTCTATCACCTCTCTTTCAGAAACTGAGTAGCATATTTCATCATTAGTCCTCTGGAATAGTGGTTGGTCATTAAGATGATGAGAGTTCCTAACTCTTTCAAAGTTCATTGCCTTTACAATGTTATTGTCATTATATAGACTGTTCTCCTGGGTTCTGTTCACTTCACTCTACATCAATTCAAACAAGTCTTCCTAGGTTTCTTTAAAACCATCCTTTTCATAATTTCTCACAGCACAATAGTATTCCATAAAATTTATATACCATAACTTGATCATCCATTTGTAAATTTGGGACATATATCATTTCCCCACATTGGTTCCTTATCATTGTTCATTCGTATTTACCTTTTTATATTTCATTTTTACTCCTGTGCTTAAATTTCAAAGTTTCTCTACAGCTCTGGTCTTTTCATCAGGAATGTTTGGAAGTGCTCTATTTCATTAAAGATCCATTTTTCTCCATGTAGCATTATACTCAGTCTTGCTGGGTAAGTTATTCTTGGCTGTAATTTCATATCCTTTGCCTTCTGGAATACTGTCTTCCAAGTACTCTACTCCTTTGAAGTAGTGACTGCTAAATCATATGTTGACATGACCATGACTCTTCGATAGTTGAATTCTTTATTTCTGGCTGCTTGCAATATTTTTTCTTTGGCCTGGAAATTCTGGATTTTGGTTATAATGCTCTTGGAAATTTTTATTTAGAGGTTTGTTTTAGGAGATGAATGGTAGATTCTTGACCTCTGATTCTAAGAGATCTAGACAATTTTCTTTAAAGGTATCTTGAAATATGGTGTCTAGGGTTTTTTGAGTTTGTTTGTTTGTTTTTTCTTTTTCTCTTTTGGTCACAACATTCAGATAGCCCAATGATTCTTTAAAAAATTTCTCCTTGATTTATTTTCCATGTCAGTTGCTCTTGCAAGTGACCTAACATTTTCTTCTATTTTTTCTATTTTTTCAGTCATTTGACTTTGTCTTAATATTTCTTGTTGTCTTGGGGAGTTCTTCTATTTAGTCCATTCTCGTTTTCAGGAAGTTTGTTACTTTGGAAAGGTTTTGTACCTCTCGTGCCAAACTATTAATTCATTTTCCAGTTCTTTCTTCCATAGTGCTCATTTTTTCCAAGTGCTCTCATTTCATTTAAAAACATTTTTAACTCTTATTTTAGCTCTTCATTCATTTCTTCCAAGAATTCTAGTTCAGTTTTTGCAAAGCTGTACTTTTCTTTGAGGTGTTGCTTGTAGACGTTTTAGAGCCATTCTCTTCCGGATTTGTGTCTTGAGCTTCCCTGCCACAATAAAAGCTCTTTGTGGAGAGAATTGTTTGTTTGTTTGTTCATCTAGCTTACTTCCTTACTTCAGATTTAAAGTTAGAGTTGCACTCTGCTGCATTTCTGAAGGGAAGATCTAGACTTGTCCTGTTGCTACTTTCTTTGGGTACTGAATGTTGTATTAGTCCAAGATCTCAGGAACAGCATGGGGACCTAGAAGATTTCAGTGCTACCAAAATGATCTGACTGAGAGCAAAGTCCAATTGTTGCCCCCCTGGTCTGAGCTTTGCAAGTTCCTGACCTGGGTTTGGGTCTGAGCAACCACATACTGGTACTGGACTCAAAGCCTCTCTACCAGCTAGAAAGTTCTGCTAGTTGAGAGTGACAGAATTGTAGGCTCCCCTTTGCTATAAGATCCCTGCTCTGGATATTCCTTTGTAGGCTGGGCTAGATGCTGGAACTGAGACCCTGTTGTGCTCCTGGGGTCTAAGCCACAAGGCTGGTGCTTGCTTCTGAACTTCTTTCTTTCTCAGTATACTACCCAGGGTCTTCCTACTCAGGAATGTCACTCTCAGACAAAGGCAACTGCNGCTGGGCTAGATGCTGGAACTGAGACCCTGTTGTGCTCCTGGGGTCTAAGCCACAAGGCTGATGCTTGCTTCTGAACTTCTTTCTTTCTCAGCATACCACCCAGGGTCTTCCTACTCAGGAATGTCACTCTCAGACAAAGGCAACTGA